>NC_134359.1:173878729-173966229 GCF_048569485.1 Anomaloglossus baeobatrachus | reverse complement strand
GAAATAGACCAGGTGAGTGCTGCTAAGAGCAGTTCTACTATTCATATGTGAGGCCGTATGGCACATTTTATAAAAATATTTTAGTGTAGGACTGCTTCAAATGAGATTTGCCGTGACGTGGCGAAGCAGCTCAAGAAATTGCAATTTTTTGCCAAAAATCTCAAAAATTTTTATAATAAGTACAGTTTGGAATGTTTAGTGCTGTAGTGCACATTTGGTGCTGGCTTTTTGTTTTTTCTTCATTGAATTGGTCGGTGGTTGACCTCCACCTTGCTATGCACCCCAATTTGGGATGTATTCCATCTGTCTGGATTTTGGCGGTTGGTGACTGTTCACATTAAGTCATCAGGCTTTGTCCACAGGCTATTTACTTCATGCAGCATTTGCTTGGACCTGTCCCGCCCACAGCCATGACTCAGTCATGGGTACGGGATTGAAATAGACCAGGTGAGTGCTGCTAAGAGCAGTTCTACTATTCATATGTGAGGCCGTATGGCACATTTTATAAAAATATTTTAGTGTAGGACTGCTTCAAATGAGATTTGCCGTGACGTGGCGAAGCAGCTCAAGAAATTGCAATTTTTTGCCAAAAATCTCAAAAATTTTTATAATAAGTACAGTTTGGAATGTTTAGTGCTGTAGTGCACATTTGGTGCTGGCTTTTTGTTTTTTCTTCATTGAATTGGTCGGTGGTTGACCTCCACCTTGCTATGCACCCCAATTTGGGATGTATTCCATCTGTCTGGATTTTGGCGGTTGGTGACTGTTCACATTAAGTCATCAGGCTTTGTCCACAGGCTATTTACTTCATGCAGCATTTGCTTGGACCTGTCCCGCCCACAGCCATGACTCAGTCATGGGTACGGGATTGAAATAGACCAGGTGAGTGCTGCTAAGAGCAGTTCTACTATTCATATGTGAGGCCGTATGGCACATTTTATAAAAATATTTTAGTGTAGGACTGCTTCAAATGAGATTTGCCGTGACGTGGCGAAGCAGCTCAAGAAATTGCAATTTTTTGCCAAAAATCTCAAAAATTTTTATAATAAGTACAGTTTGGAATGTTTAGTGCTGTAGTGCACATTTGGTGCTGGCTTTTTGTTTTTTCTTCATTGAATTGGTCGGTGGTTGACCTCCACCTTGCTATGCACCCCAATTTGGGATGTATTCCATCTGTCTGGATTTTGGCGGTTGGTGACTGTTCACATTAAGTCATCAGGCTTTGTCCACAGGCTATTTACTTCATGCAGCATTTGCTTGGACCTGTCCCGCCCACAGCCATGACTCAGTCATGGGTACGGGATTGAAATAGACCAGGTGAGTGCTGCTAAGAGCAGTTCTACTATTCATATGTGAGGCCGTATGGCACATTTTATAAAAATATTTTAGTGTAGGACTGCTTCAAATGAGATTTGCCGTGACGTGGCGAAGCAGCTCAAGAAATTGCAATTTTTTTGCCAAAAATCTCAAAATTTTTTATAATAAGTACAGTTTGGAATGTTTAGTGCTGTAGTGCACATTTGGTGCTGGCTTTTTGTTTTTTCTTCATTGAATTGGTCGGTGGTTGACCTCCACCTTGCTATGCACCCCAATTTGGGATGTATTCCATCTGTCTGGATTTTGGCGGTTGGTGACTGTTCACATTAAGTCATCAGGCTTTGTCCACAGGCTATTTACTTCATGCAGCATTTGCTTGGACCTGTCCCGCCCACAGCCATGACTCAGTCATGGGTACGGGATTGAAATAGACCAGGTGAGTGCTGCTAAGAGCAGTTCTACTATTCATATGTGAGGCCGTATGGCACATTTTATAAAAATATTTTAGTGTAGGACTGCTTCAAATGAGATTTGCCGTGACGTGGCGAAGCAGCTCAAGAAATTGCAATTTTTTGCCAAAAATCTCAAAAATTTTTATAATAAGTACAGTTTGGAATGTTTAGTGCTGTAGTGCACATTTGGTGCTGGCTTTTTGTTTTTTCTTCATTGAATTGGTCGGTGGTTGACCTCCACCTTGCTATGCACCCCAATTTGGGATGTATTCCATCTGTCTGGATTTTGGCGGTTGGTGACTGTTCACATTAAGTCATCAGGCTTTGTCCACAGGCTATTTACTTCATGCAGCATTTGCTTGGACCTGTCCCGCCCACAGCCATGACTCAGTCATGGGTACGGGATTGAAATAGACCAGGTGAGTGCTGCTAAGAGCAGTTCTACTATTCATATGTGAGGCCGTATGGCACATTTTATAAAAATATTTTAGTGTAGGACTGCTTCAAATGAGATTTGCCGTGACGTGGCGAAGCAGCTCAAGAAATTGCAATTTTTTGCCAAAAATCTCAAAAATTTTTATAATAAGTACAGTTTGGAATGTTTAGTGCTGTAGTGCACATTTGGTGCTGGCTTTTTGTTTTTTCTTCATTGAATTGGTCGGTGGTTGACCTCCACCTTGCTATGCACCCCAATTTGGGATGTATTCCATCTGTCTGGATTTTGGCGGTTGGTGACTGTTCACATTAAGTCATCAGGCTTTGTCCACAGGCTATTTACTTCATGCAGCATTTGCTTGGACCTGTCCCGCCCACAGCCATGACTCAGTCATGGGTACGGGATTGAAATAGACCAGGTGAGTGCTGCTAAGAGCAGTTCTACTATTCATATGTGAGGCCGTATGGCACATTTTATAAAAATATTTTAGTGTAGGACTGCTTCAAATGAGATTTGCCGTGACGTGGCGAAGCAGCTCAAGAAATTGCAATTTTTTGCCAAAAATCTCAAAAATTTTTATAATAAGTACAGTTTGGAATGTTTAGTGCTGTAGTGCACATTTGGTGCTGGCTTTTTGTTTTTTCTTCATTGAATTGGTCGGTGGTTGACCTCCACCTTGCTATGCACCCCAATTTGGGATGTATTCCATCTGTCTGGATTTTGGCGGTTGGTGACTGTTCACATTAAGTCATCAGGCTTTGTCCACAGGCTATTTACTTCATGCAGCATTTGCTTGGACCTGTCCCGCCCACAGCCATGACTCAGTCATGGGTACGGGATTGAAATAGACCAGGTGAGTGCTGCTAAGAGCAGTTCTACTATTCATATGTGAGGCCGTATGGCACATTTTATAAAAATATTTTAGTGTAGGACTGCTTCAAATGAGATTTGCCGTGACGTGGCGAAGCAGCTCAAGAAATTGCAATTTTTTGCCAAAAATCTCAAAAATTTTTATAATAAGTACAGTTTGGAATGTTTAGTGCTGTAGTGCACATTTGGTGCTGGCTTTTTGTTTTTTCAACAATAAATAGACTGTTGGTGTGAACACGCTGCTGCCTCACGTTTTTGCCCAAGCAACGCCGCTACCTCACATTATGGTGGAGAATGCGGGCATGGCAGCCTGGTTGCTAAGGGCAATGGCCTAAAATGTACTTCTCTGCAAAAGAAAAAAAAATATTTTTTTTTACTGACTGCGGTGGATCGGCGGGTCCACGAAGTTTGCAGGCATTGCAGCCTGGTTGCTAGGGGCAACAACCCAGTTTCCACATGTTTATGATCAAGCCTGCAAAGTTACAGTTTAACTCAGCAGTCACCATGGAGGATCTTGTAAAGCAGCTGGCCCAGTCTAGTGCTCAACTACAGCAGGCTTTTGCACAAACCAGTGCACAACAGCAACAAGCTAATGCTCAGCAGCAACAAACAAATGCCCAGCTCCAGCGGGCGTTAGTTCAGCAACAGGAGACAAACAGCTTGTTGACTCAGCAGCTTGCGGCTCTGCGAGACGTGCTCCCAGCGGTAACGCCAGGTCATCCAGTCCTTCCTGCGGCCCAGGACAGAGTAAGGGCGGCACTTACGAAGATGAGTGCAGAGGACGACCCAGAAGCCTTTCTCTCCGTGTTTGAGGGGACCGCTGAGCGAGAGAAATTGTCTATCGACCATTGGACTGATGTCGTGGCCCCGTTCTTGATAGGTGAACCCCAAAAAGCCTACCTGGATCTCAGCACGGAGGATGCCAAGGACTATGGCACCCTGAAAGGTGAGATCCTTGCACGAATGGGGGTTAACACTTATCTCCGGGCCCAGCGAGTGAATCAGTGGTCCTTTGTGGAGGGAAAACCTGCACGTTCACAGGCCCATGTTTTACTGGACCTTGTGAAAAAATGGCTCCAGCCGGAGACCTTGAACCCCGGAGAGATGATCGAGCGGGTGGTGATTGAACGGTTTGTGCGGACTTTGCCAGCCCCCATTCAATGGTGGGTGGGACAGAGGGATCCCGGTACCCTGGACCAACTAGTGAATTTGGTGGAACGCTACACAGCTACCCAGGAGTTGGTCCGGGACTCTGCTTCACAACAGGCACTCTGTAGGGATACGCCCCCTTCACAGTTGGTGAAAGACTCCCATCCCTCCTCGGGTGCTGCCCCGTCATCAGCTCGGGCATGTGATGGCACAGTGCCCACTCACATCAGAACCCATGGACTGCCGGTACGCTCGCCAGGAATCAATGTATGACCATTCTGATGGTGCCGTAAGCACTGTTACTATGGGGGAGGAGCCCCATCTCTGCAAAGTACGTCTTAATGGCTATACAGCAGAGGCGTTGTTGGACTCAGGAAGTGTAGTGACTCTTGTACATGCCTCCTTGGTCTCTGGGGAAAACCCCACGGGACATATAGTAGGGATACTTTGTATTCATAGAGACCTATGTGAATACCCTATGGAAACGGTCACCATTGCTACCTCATGTGGAAAGGTTCAACATGACGTGGGGGTGATTAAAAGACTTCCATATGATGTTATTTTGGGAAGAGACTTGCCCCTGTTCTGGACATTATGTGGGAGGCGACCTAGCCCTCCGAGGTGTATGATTGAACCAGGCCCTGAGCCGGACGCTCCCGACTCAGGGATACCTGCCGTAGGGGTCACCAGTATAAAGACAGAGTGTAACCCTGCCAGGTTCCCCCTAGAGGTAATGGCAGGAGAGGTTGAGCCACCCGAGGCAATCCCGGAGTTGAACGTGTCTCCAGATAATTTTGGAACAGCTCAGCTCCGGGACCCCACATTGGCTCCTGGACGTGGAAATGTACAGGTAATTGATGGGGCCCCAGCGGCCTAGTGCCAAGCTGGAAACTCCCTACATGGCTCTAAAGCGAGAGTTGCTCTATCGGGTTGATAAAATCCGGTGGGAAATAGTGGAACAGTTGGTGGTCCCTCAGCTGTACTGCCGTCAGGCCTTGGAATTGGCTCATAACCACCTAATGAGTGGGCACCTAGGTGAAGAGAAAACGCGGGAACGCATGTTTCAGCGGTTTTACTGGCCAGGGGTCGGCGCAGAAATTAAGAGGTTCTGTGAGTCCTGCCCCGTTTGTCAGTTGACCGCACCCACGCACCGTTTCCGTAGTCCTCTGATACCTTTACCCATTATAGAGGTGCCTTTTGAGCGGATTGCTATGGATCTGATCGGACCCATTGTAAAATCAGCCCGTGGTCACCAGCACATCTTGGTAGTGATGGATTACGCAACGCGTTATCCGGAGGCCGTTCCACTGCGTCACACCTCGGCGAAGCTTATTGCTCAGGAGTTGTTTGCTATGTTCTGTCGCGTGGGGTTACCCAAAGAAATCCTGACCGATCAGGGCACTCCCTTTATGTCTAAAATCACGAAGGAACTGTGCAAACTCCTCCAGATCAAGCAGCTGCGCACGTCAGTGTACCATCCCCAGACCAATGGTCTAGTGGAACGTTTTAATAAAACTCTGAAGGCTATGTTGAAAAAGGTGGTCTCCAAAGAGGGGAAAGATTGGGACATGTTATTGCCCTATTTAATGTTCGCTATCCGCGAGGTCCCACAATCTTCCACCGGGTTTTCGCCATTTGAGTTACTGTATGGCAGGCATCCGCGGAGACTGATGGATATTGTTAAAGAAACTTGGGAACAGGAGCCCACCCCTCACAAAAGCACGGTGGAATATGTTATGGGTATGCAGGATCGTATCACGGCAGTAATGCCCATTGTGTTAAAGAGCATTTGCTGGATGCTCAGGCGGCCCAAAGTACTCAGTATAATAGAAAGGCCTCCGTCAGGTCTTTTAAACTGGGGGATCGTGTCTTAGTTCTAATACCTACCGCAGAAAGTAAGTTCTTAGCCAAATGACAAGGTCCCTATGAGATCCGGGAGAAAGTAGGGGAAGTAAACTATAAGGTGTATCAACCAGGGAGAAGAAAACCAGAGCAAATATACCATGTTAACCTGCTAAACGCATGGAAAGACAGAGAATGTATGGTGACTGATGTAACGTTGGACCTAACCTCTTCAGGTGCCTTAACAACAAGCAAGGAGGAGTCCCCTGATGATGAATCGGGAGTAAGGATAGGGAATTCTCTCTCAAAACAGCAGAGACTGGAGTCTCGGAGGTTAGTGCAGCGGAATACGGATGTGTTCTCAAGCCTACCCGGCCGAACAACCGTAATCCACCATGATATTGTCACCGAGCCTCAAGTAAGGGTACGCCTGAGGCCATACCGGGTACCAGAGGCTCGTAGGCAAGCCATTGCGGAGGAGGTAAAAAGATGCTCCAACCAGACGGTTCTTTAAGATTCTGTAATGACTTCCGAAAGTTAAATGAGGTTTCGAAATTTGATATGTAGCCCATGGCCAGGGTCGATGAGCTGATAGAGAGCCTGGGACGGGCCCAGTACTTCACGACTCTCGATCTCACTAAAGGTTACTGGCAGGTGCCGCTGGCAGAGGCGGCAAAAGAAAAGACCGCTTTTGTCACGCCAGGGGGGCTCTATCACTATGTCGTCTTGCCATTTGGTTTACATGGGGCTCCGGCCACGTTTCAGAGATTAATGGACAGTGTTAGAACCCCATCAACTGTATGCCTCCGCATATTTGGATGACATCATCATCTATAGCAGTGACTGGAGCACCCACTTATCTCAGGTACAAGCGGTAGTGGATTCGCTCAGAGCTGCTGGTCTGACAGCGAATCCAAACAAATGTGCTATGGGTCTCAAAGAAGCCCGTTACTTGGGGTATGTGATAGGCCAAAAGGTTATCAAGCCACAAGTCAACAGAATTGAAGCCATTCAAAACTGGCCTCGTCCCCTTACCACAAAACAGGTAAGAGCCTTTCTGGGTATAATGGGGTATTACCGACGATTCATACCAATTTTGCTGGTAGGTCGGCGCCTTTGAACGATCTCTTAAAGGGGAAGAAGTCGGTCATGGTCCACTGGAATACACAAGCAGAGGAAGCCTTTCAGGCGCTAAAGGTTGTCCTATGTGGTCAGCCTGTCCTTGTCAACCCTGACTTTCAAAAGTTGTTTATAGTACAGGCAGATGCCTCTGAGGTGGGTCTGGGTGCAGTTCTGTCCCAGGAGGTAGATGGAGAGGAGCACCCGATCACCTACTTGAGTAGAAAACTCCCCCCGGCAGAGAAGAACTATAGCATAGTGGAGAAGGAGTGCCTGGCCATAAAATGGGCTCTGGAATCCCTATGCTACTACCTGCTGGGGCGACACTTTCACCTGGTGACAGACCACTCCCCTTTGGTCTGGATGAGTAATGCTAAGGAGAGAAATGCTAGAGTCACCAGGTGGTTTCTCTCCTTGCAGAACTTTCACTTTTCTGTGGAACACCGGGCTGGTAGGTTGCAGGGCAATGCGGATGCCCTGTCCAGAGGTCCCTGTATGTTGGCAAAAGTTCAAACCCACCCGTTTGAACTGAGGGGGGGGATATGTGAGGCAGTGACAGGGGTAATATTTGAAGACCGCTATGTGTCCCCCAGAATGTGTCTGGAAACCCTCTGAGTTTGCTATAGCTATTACGGGGAGTATAGCACAAAGGGTAACAGGGAGACAGATCCCTCCTCCCAGTCCAGGTTTTGTAGAAATCCTCATGTCCAGCATTTTCGTTTAAATCTGGCAAAGCACATCAAGGTGTGTCTCAGTTGAGAGCCAGGCTTGATGAAGCTACCACATGCTGTGTGAGCTGAGCTGGCTCTGTGTGGAGTGAACACAGGCCAAGAGTGTGAGCCTAGGAGAACCTTAACAAGACCCCTGCGGTTAACGGAGTCCTAAGGTAACAAGACTTTTTATACCAAGGATTTGTCTATATGCACCGGCTGTGATCCGGAAGAGACTTTGATTGTGGGAAATTGGATCTATTTATGCTGCAACAATAAATAGACTGTTGGTGTGAACACGCTGCTGCCTCACGTTTTTGCCCAAGCAACGCCGCTACCTCACAACACACACATACATTCATACCATATTTATATATACATAAACAGAATGAAAGCAGGGGTTCCCTTGCTGGTTTCCCACGCTGGTGCTAACCTGACTTCAAACCGGACTGGTAGCACCTTTACAATGTGGACAGGTGCGTATCTGGGTGATGTAAATAAATACAAGACAAAAAAGGGGGACCAGTTGCACACTGTGAAAAAACAAAATAAATTTTACCTTAAAAAATATAAATGGAGGTATTTAGAATATTATAATGGCCATTGAAAAATTGTACTTTGAAGGGCATCAGAAAGGGTGATGCTGGCCGTTCTTCTACCATCTTGGAGTTCCCTCCCTCCCTAAGCTTGGACGTCACTTCTAGGGCACGAGTTTAGTAAGTTTCACTTTTATACCTTTTATTTTAATGTAACTGTCTATGCCGTAATGTGTATTGTTCCCTTTTGTAAATGCTTGTATATTTTTTTAAACACTGCCTATTTTCGGATTAAATATATAAAAAATGTAATAGTTTCTCCCTCATGCTTTATATACGAATCCAATAAACCCAAAGGGCCTTATGCTATCTGAAACGGGTCCCCAGCTACCTGTAGAAAGTCTGGGTAGTGGCAGCGTAATTGTTATTGCATAGAATTATTGGAGTGCTATCATTAAGGGTACGGAGGTGTGTGTGTGTGTATATATATATATATATATATATATATATATATATATATATATATTCCATTAGCGGGAATCGGTGATATATACATTTACCCTGGCTGTGAGACCTCCGATATTTGGCATTATCAGCTCAGCAGCCTCATCTTATGCATTGTCCTGCAGTACCAAAAGTGGCCTGCAGACAAGGGGGGCGCTAGAGAGTAGTCGTGTGTAACAAATCAGTGAACAGCTGCGGATTTCTGAGTGACTTCCCCACCTGTTCGTGACGTCGTTGGTCCTGTATCAATGGCCATTGTAATACTAGCCCAGCGCCCCCTACATGGCACCCTCCTTTGCTGGGTCCTACACTAAACTGCACCTTTTCTGGGCTTTAAAAACCTACAAGATCAGACCTGTTATATGTATAATGCATATAACTAGGAGCGATGCTCTGTTTTGCTGTATTTGCACTCTAGCTCCTGGCAGCTTCATTAGCCTCTTTCGTGTTCACCTGCTGATCTTGTAGGTTTTTAAAGCCCAGAAAAGATGCAATTTAGTGTAGGACCCAGTCAGGGCCGGATTATAGACGGGGCAGGTGGGGCTCCAGCCCCGAGGCCCCCACCAAAGGAGCTTCTAAGGGGGCCCCCACCACCAGTGCCATACTTGCCACTAGGCACCTGTCAGCATTTTTTTTTCTTCACACCCTCCCCCCTCTGTAAAGACAGTTTAATAAATCAGCTGTAAGACGCAAAAACAAACTGCGGGCATGGGACGCTGATTGACCTCGGAAGTACCAGCGCTTGCACGTCCGGGGTCAGAGGTGTGCCAATATGCTCCCTGCTATGTGCTGCGGCCATCATTGGCGTACCCAGTGAGGGGCAGGTCCCTCCCTTCCAGAAGCAAGGCACGGTGTAGTGGGCCGCTGTATCTGCTGTCACCGCTGCGCTCCTTTGCAGTATGTGCATGCATGCCCAACACACTAGCTACAGCAGGAGGCAGCGCGCTGTGCTGTGCCGGCGCTCCGGTGTGCCCGACATGTACACACTGCAGAGGAGCGCAGCAGAGCTGGTGCCGGTGACCGCAGGTTCCTTCTTCCTATTCAAATGTATTTGCGTCTTTCAGACGTAAATACATTTGAACAGCGCGCCGGGACTGGGCCCCGCCCCCGACGTGCAGCAACGTGATGAGATCAGCACCTTGCTGATGTCATCACAGTGCTGCGGGCGCCACACAGGGGACATCAGACAGCCGTAAGCGCTCCATGGAGGAGCTGAGAAGACAGGTGTAATGAATGGGGATGAGTGGGGAGGGGCTGAGGACACATAACGGGGAACATTTTTGAAGGAACACAGCTTTGTGACAGGCAGAGGAGGAGTACTGTATTCCGAGGGAGGGAGGGGAAGGAGTGTGTAGGGATGGGGCAGTGTAATTTGTGTGTGTAGGGGGTAATGAGGGTTGCATTGTATTGTGTGTGTGGGAGGGGTAAAGGAGGGTGCATTGTATAGAGTGTGGGGAGGGGGTAATGGGGGTGTGTGTGTAGGGGTTGATGGGGGGTGCAGTGTGTGTGTGTGTGTGTGTGTGTAGGGGGTGATGGGGGTGCATTGTATTGTGTGTAGGGGGCGTTGTGGGGTGCATTGTGTGTAGGGGGTGTTGTGGGGTGCATTGTGTGTGTGTGTGTGTGTGTGTGTGTGCAGGGGGTGATGGATGGGTGCATTGTGTGTAGGGGGTGATGGGGGATGCATTGTAATGTGTGTGTGTTTGTGTGTAGGGGGTGATGGGGTTATGGGTGTGTGCATCGTGTGTGGGGGGGTGCATTGTGTGTGTGGGGTGGGGGGTGCAGTGTGTGTGTGTGTGTGTGTAGGGGGTGATGGGGGGTGCATTGTGTGTGTGTAGGGGTGATGGGGGTGCATTGTAGTGTGTGTGTGTGTATAGGGGGTGATGGGGGGTGCAGTGTGTGTGTGTAGGGAGTAATGGGGGGTGCATTGTATTTGTGTGGGTTTGTAGGGGGGTGATGGGGGGTGCATTGTGTGTGTGTAGGGAGTAATGGGGGGTGCATTGTATGTGTGTGTAGGGGGTAATGGGGGGTGCATTGTTTGTGTGTAGGAGGTGATGGGGGGTGCATTGTATGTGTGTGTGTGGGGGGGGGGGGGGGGTGATGGGGGTGCATTGTATTTTTGTGTGTAGGGGGTGATGGGGGGTGCATTGTGTGTGTGTGTGTGTAGGGGGTGCATTGTGTGTGTGTGTAGGGGGTGATGGGGGGTGCAGTGTGTATATGGAGTAATGGGGGGTGCATTGTATCTGTGTGTCAGAGCTGTGTGTGTGTAAGAAGCAGTACTGTGTGTGTATATGAATTAGAGCAGTCTGTGTGGGGCCCCCCCCAGAACTATATGGGTCCCCCCGAGCGCTATGTCACCCATCCCAGTAATGAGAACACCACCAGAGCTGTTTGCCACTCCAGTAACGTCTATGCCCCCTGCCCCTCCTGTAATGTATATATTGTAGCCCCCAGCCCCTCCTGTGATGTATATACAGCAATACTGTCAGTGTGCAGTCATGTCTGTTAGTAACAGCCATCGTGAAACACAGCCACATGTCCTGAAGGAGCTGGACGGAAACAAGCGGGAGAGGTGAGTGAGGCTGCTGGCGACTTCCCCATATTAATACCTGTAATGGCTCATGCGCACGTAACTGCTGTATATATGCAGCGATTTGACAGCACATGTGCGCGTCAAATCACTGCAGAAACGCTGCATAATGGATGCAATTTTTCTGTACAAATAAAACTGTTTTCATGCGCTATGGCTGCTGCCCCCACCATAGACAGAGTGGGAGCTGCATCCATAGCGAACGGAATAATTGACATGCTCATTTTATGAACGCACAGATTTGAGTCAACATTTTAGCATCCAAATCGCTGCGCTCATAAAAGCAACGTGCGCACGTGTCATGCACAATCTTCATAGATTGTGCAGGGGATGCAGGATGCATTCATTTACACTGCAGTGCTATACGCAACGTAAATGCATGGAATTACGCAACGTGCACACGAGCCCTAATGCGTCTGTGTCTGCATGAATGTCAGTGTACAGTCAGGGCCAGAAATATTTGGACAGTGACACAAGTTTTGTTATTTTAGCTGTTTACAAAAACATGTTCAGAAATACAATTATATATATAATATGGGCTGAAAGTGCACACTTCCAGCTGCAATATGAGAGTTTTCACATCCAAATTGGAGAAAGGGTTTAGGAATCATAGCTCTGTAATGCATAGCCTCCTCTTTTTCAAGGGACCAAAAGTAATTGGACAAGGGACTCTAAGGGCTGCAATTAACTCTGAAGGCGTCTCCCTCGTTAACCTGTAATCAATGAAGTAGTTAGAAGGTCTGGGGTTGATTACAGGTGCGTGGTTTTGCATTTGGAAGCTGTTGCTGTGACCAGACAACATGCGGTCTAAGGAACTCTCAATTGAGGTGAAGCAGAACATCCTGAGGCTGAAAAAAAAAGAAAAAATCCATCAGAGAGATAGCAGACATGCTTGGAGTAGCAAAATCAACAGTCGGGTACATTCTGAGAAAAAAGGAATTGACTGGTGAGCTTGGGAACTCAAAAAGGCCTGGGCGTCCACGGATGACAACAGTGGTGGATGATCGCCGCATACTTTCTTTGGTGAAGAAGAACCCGTTCACAACATCAACTGAAGTCCAGAACACTGTCAGTGAAGTAGGTGTATCTGTCTCTAAGTCAACAGTAAAGAGAAGACTCCATGAAAGTAAATACAAAGGGTTCACATCTAGATGCAAACCATTCATCAATTCCAAAAAAAGACAGGCCAGAGTTAAATTTGCTGAAAAACACCTCATGAAGCCAGCTCAGTTTTGGAAAAATATTCTATGGACAGATGAGACAAAGATCAACCTGTACCAGAATGATGGGAAGAAAAA
The DNA here is from genome assembly GCF_048569485.1 of Anomaloglossus baeobatrachus. Lineage (NCBI taxonomy): Eukaryota > Metazoa > Chordata > Amphibia > Anura > Aromobatidae > Anomaloglossus > Anomaloglossus baeobatrachus. The sequence continues at coordinate 173,953,409 of NC_134359.1, read as the reverse complement.
AGTTTGGAGAAGAAAGGGAACGGCACATGATCCAAGGCACACCACATCCTCTGTAAAACATGGTGGAGGCAACGTGATGGCATGGGCATGCATGGCTTTCAATGGCACTGGGTCACTTGTGTTTATTGATGACATAACAGCAGACAAGAGTAGCCGGATGAATTCTGAAGTGTACCGGGATATACTTTCAGCCCAGATTCAGCCAAATGCTGCAAAGTTGATCGGACGGCGCTTCATAGTACAGATGGACAATGACCCCAAGCATACAGCCAAAGCTACCCAGGAGTTCATGAGTGCAAAAAAGTGGAACATTCTGCAATGGCCAAGTCAATCACCAGATCTTAACCCAATTGAGCATGCATTTCACTTGCAAAAAATCCAGACTTAAGACGGAAAGACCCACAAACAAGCAAGACCTGAAGGCTGCGGCTGTAAAGGCCTGGCAAAGCATTAAGAAGGAGGAAACCCAGCGTTTGGTGATGTCCATGGGTTCCAGACTTAAGGCAGTGATTGCCTCCAAAGGATTCACAACAAAATATTGAAAATAAAAATATTTTGTTTGGGTTTGGTTAATTTGTCCAATTACTTTTGACCTCCTAAAATGTGGAGTGTTTGTAAAGAAATGTGTACAATTCCTACAATTTCTATCAGATATTTTTGTTCAATCCTTCAAATTAAACGTTACAATCTGCACTTGAATTCTGTTGTAGAGGTTTCATTTCAAATCCAATGTGGTGGCATGCAGAGCCCAACTCACAAAACTTTTGTCACCGTCCAAATATTTCTGGACCTAACTGTATATGACTATGCATATATTTGTCTTTTTATATATGTATTTTTCTGAATTTGTCTTCAAATATGTATATGTATGTATGCCTGTATGTGTATGTGCGTGTCTGTGTGTGGATGGGGTCCACTGAGACTCTTTCACCTGGAGGCCACAAAAACCTGGAGCCGGCCCTGGCTGCCTCAACATTGGGATCAATAAAAAAAAAAAAAGTGGGTAACTACTTTCTGTGTATAAATGACTGCTGTGAGTTATCCTGGACTGTATCTGTATTGTAGTACTGTAAATCTGAATGTGGCATAACAGGATAAGATAAATGTTCATTGGATTTATATCTAAATGCTACAGTTTGCGCTCTACTGTTATGGCTAAAAATGTTAATGTTATGGGGCCCCCACCAGATTTTCTGCCCAGGGGCCCCCACCAACCTTAATCTGGCCCTGGGCCCAGTGTGTCAGCATATGCCAGCACTCTTTATATGCCTTTCATGTGCCACTAAAGGGTGCTTAGGATTGTATTTAGCCAAAAAAATAAATAAATAAAAAAAAACCGATGTGGGGTCACCTTATTTTTTGTAGCCAGCTCGGGTACTGCAGACGGCTGCAGCCTGCAGACCACAGCTGGCAGCTTCACCTTGGCTGGTAATCCATAACAGAGGGCACCCCACGCTGTTATTTTAAATTAAATAAATAATTTAAAACAAAAAAACGTGGGGTCCCTCCAAATTGGATCAACAACCAAGGTAAAGCAGACAGCTGTGGTCTGGTATTCTCAGACTAGGGAGGTCCGCGGTTTTTGGACCCTCCCCAGCCTAAGAATAGCAGGCCGCAGCCGCCCCAGAAGTGGCGCATCCATTAGATGTGCCAATCCTGGTGATTTTTCCCAGCTCACCCAATGCCCTGGTGCAGTGGCAAACGGGGTAATATATGGGGTTGATACCAGATGTGTAATGTCACCTGGCATGAAGCCCTGGGGTTACTGATGTCACGGCGTCTATCAGATACCCGACATCAGTCAGCCAGTCAGTATCATAGTATCATAGTATCATAGTTTTTAAGGTTGAAGGGAGACTCTAAGTCCATCTAGTTCAACCCGTAGCCTAACATGTTGATCCAGAGGAAGGCAAAAAACCCCAATGTGGCAAACAAGTTCCAATGGGGAAAAAATTTCCTTCCTGACTCCACATACGGCAATCAGACTAGTTCCCTGGATCAATACCCTGTCATAAAATCTAATATACATAACTGGTTATATTAAATTTTTCAAGAAAGGCATCCAGGCTCTGCTTAAATGTTAGTAGTGAATCACTCATTACAACATCATGCGGCAGAGAGTTCCATAGTCTCACTGCTCGTACAGTAAAGAATCCTCGTCTGTGATTATGATTAAACCTTCTTTCCTCAAGACGTAGCGGATGCCCCCGTGTTCCAGTCGCAGGCCTAGGTGTAAAAAGATCTTTGGAAAGGTCTCTGTACTGTCCCCTCATATATTTATACATTGTGATTAGATCTCCCCTAAGCCTTCGTTTTTCCAGACTAAATAACCCCAAGTTTAATAACCTGTCTTCGTATTGCAGCCCCCCCATTCCTCTAATAATCTTGGTCGCTCTTCTTTGCACCCTCTCCAGTTCAGCTATGTCCTTCTTATATATCGGTGACCAGAATTGTACACAGTATTCTAAGTGCGGTCGCACTAGTGACTTGTACAGAGGTAGAACTATATTTTTTTCATGAACACTTATACCTCTTTTAATACATCCCATTATTTTATTAGCCCTGGCAGCAGCTGCCTGACACTGTCCACTAAAGTGAAGTTTACCATCCACCCATACACCCAAGTCTTTTTCTGTGTCTGTTTTACCCAGTGTTCTACAATTAAGTACATAATCATAAATGTTATTTCCTCTACCCAAGTGCATGACCTTACATTTATCTACATTAAACTTCAATTGCCACTTCTCAGCCCAATCCTCCAATTTACATAAATCTCCCTGTAATATAAAATTATCCTCCTCTGTATTGATTACCCTGCAGAGTTTAGTATCATCTGCAAATATTGAAATTCTACTCCGCATGCCCCCAACAAGGTCATTTATAAATATGTTGAAAAGAAGCGGGCCCAATACTGACCCCTGTGGTACCCCACTATGAACTGAGACCCAGTCCGAGTACGTACCATTAATAACCACCCTTTGTTTCCTATCACTGAGCCAGTTTTTAACCCAGTTACACATATTTTCCCCTATCCCCATTATTCTCATTTTATGTACCAACCTTTTGTGTGGCACCGTATCAAAAGCTTTTGAAAAGTCCATATACACAACATCCACTGCATTTCCCTGGTCCAGGCTTGAACTTACCTCTTCATAGAAGCTGATCAAATTAGTTTGACAGGATCGATCCCTCATAAACCCATGTTGATACTCTGTCATAAGGTTATTTTTCTTGAGATACTCCAGTATAGCATCTCTCAAGAAACCCTCAAGGATTTTACCAACCGTAGAGGTTAAACTTACCGGCCTATAATTTCCCGGCTCAGTTTTTGTCCCTTTTTTGAATATTGGTACCACATTTGCTATGCGCCAGTCCTGCGGTACCGACCCTGTTATTAAGGAATCTGAGAAGATTAAAAATAATGGTCTATCTATCACAGAACTCAATTCCTGTAGTACTCTGGGGTGTATGCCATCCGGGCCCGGAGATTTGTCAACCTTAGTGATTTCGAGGCGTCGGCGTACTTCCTGCTGGGTTAAGCAGGTAATATTCAAGGGTGAATTTATGGCATCACTGGTCATGTCATCTGCCATGGCATTTTCTTGTATAAAAACCGTAGAAAAAAAGTCATTCAGCAGGTTGGCTTTACCCTCATCCCCTTCCACCATTTCACCAAGACTATTTTTAAGGGGGCCAACACTATCGCTTTTCAGTTTTTTACTGTTTATGTAGTTAAAGAATATTTTAGGATTATTTTTACTTTCTCTCGCAATGAGTCTCTCTGTCTCAAACTTAGCTAACGTAATTTGCTTTTTACATATTTTATTTAATTTTCTATAATTATATAATGCCTCATCACTACCTACCCTCTTTAATTCTTTTAAGGCTTTCTGTTTTTCTTTTATTGCTTCCCTTACAGCTCTATTTAGCCATAGGGGTTTCCTCCTATTTCTAGCATGTTTGTTCCCATAGGGTATATTTTCTGCACAAGCCCTATTCAGGATGCTCATAAAAGTCTCCCATTTGCTTTGTGTACTTTTATTACTTAGTACATCATCCCAGTTTATTGCACTAAGATCATCTCTCAACCGTTTAAAATTTGCTTTCCTGAAGTTTAGTGTCCTTGTAGCCCCTCTACTATACATCTTACTAAAGAATACATGAAAACTTATTATTTTGTGATCACTATTCCCCAAGTAACCCCCAACTTGTATATTTGATATGCGGTCTGGCCTATTGGTTAGTACAAGGTCTAGTAGTGCTCCCCCTCTTGTGGGGTCCTGTACCATTTGTGAAAGGTAATTATCTTTCATTGTTATCAAAAATCTATTTCCTTTGCTGGAACTGCAAGTTTCTGTTCCCCAATTTATATCAGGATAGTTAAAGTCCCCCATAGTAATTAAAAAAAAAAAATAGACAACAAACACATTTTTTTTAAAAAAACTCCTTAACACATTCACACTTTCAACAATTTATTGAAAAGAAAAAACAAATTCGGGTCTGGCGTAATCCAATAAGGGGGTCCCATGACGATCCATACTCACTGTCCCAGTCAATGAAGAACAGAATCTTCCCCATTGACTGGGAGAGCAGTGCACTGACCTGAGCTAACATCATGAGGTCAGCGCAGGTCACTGCAGGGCATGACCAGCGCTGACTTCAGGAGGTTAGCGAGGTTACATTACCTGCTGTGATGGAAACCTCTGCACTCCTGACATCAGCGCTGGTCACTGAGTGCTATGCCCGCTGCGTTCTCAGATCACCTCTCGCTAGTCACAGTCTCGGGCTGGCCGCAAGAGGTGATGTGAGAATGTGGCTGTCAGTGACGAGCACTGACGTCAGGAGTGCAGGACTTCATCACCGCAGGTAATGAACTTTACTAACCTCCTGACGGTAACGCTCATCATCCCCGCAGCTGCTTGCACTGCAGTGTCGGCATATGCTGATACACTGCAGTGCCGGCACATGCTGACACACTGCAGTGCCGGCACATGCTGACACACTGCAGTGCCGGCACATGCTGACACACTGCAGTGCCGGCACATGCTGACACACTGCAGTGCCGGCACATGCTGACACACTGCAGTGCCGGCAAATGCTGACACACTGCAGTGCGAGCAGCCGCGGGGCTGGCACGGAAATAGGACACAGACTGCAGAGGCACCCGACGGAGGTCACACGGAAATGCTTCCGTGCGGCTTCCAGGGATTTTGCAGGCCCATTGACATGTATTGAGTCACGGTCCGTTATTACGGAACAGAATAGGACATGTTCCATAATAATAAAATGGACATACAGCATCTGATGTGTTTTTTTGTAGGATCGGATGCACACGGAAGTGCTTCCGTGTGCCATCCGATCCTACACAAAAGACATTGAAAAGATGGTCATGTCAGTGGGTCCGCAAAAAAACAGGAACTGACAAGGACAGACGGAACGGTCATGTGAATGAGCCCTAACGGTCATGACCATGTTCTGCTGGCCCGCCATCCTGCAGAGCCAGTTTCTAGCATTTGCTCTGCGGGACGGTCTCCTGCAGAGCTGGCTTACCCTTTCTGTCCCCTCCGGCTTTTCGGCCTCTCCATGACCCTGGAGGAGGAGTCCTCCGGACCTAAATTTGGACCCCCCTCCGCATTATTACGGAGCTGACCCTGCTGTAGCACTGCCAGTAATACTTCTGATTTTGTGGATGCCTGTGTGACGTGTGCTCGCTCTGAAGTCAGTCAAAACCGGCCGGCTAGGGAGTTGGTTCCTTTGCCAATTCCTAAAAGGCCATGGACCCACTTGTCCATGGACTTCATTACGGACTTGTCTGTTTCAGATGGGATGACTGTGATTTGGGTGATTATTGACCATTTCATTAAATAGGCGCACTTTGTTCCTCTACCTAGGTTGCTCAATGCTGAGACGCTTGCTAAGTTGTTCATTACTCATGTGCTCAGTTTGCACAGTGTTCTTCGGAATATTGTATCTGACAGGGGGCGCAATTTGTCTCTAGATTTTGGAGGGCCTTCTGCGTGATATTGGGGATTTTCTAGTCTTTTTCTTCTGCATATCATCCTGAGACTAATGGCCAGATAGAGAGGACAAACCAATCGCTTGAGCAGATACTACGGTGCTTTGGTATGACACAACAGAGGGAGTGGTTTTCGTTCCGGTTTCTCGCAGAATTTGCTTTCAATAGTCGGGTTAGTCAGTCCCCATTTTTCTGTAATTATGGCTTTCAGACCCATTTTGGGGAGTTTTCTAGGATTGACTCGGGGTGTCCTGGAGCTGACTCTGCCATGCAGCTTCTGGGGGAGGTTTGGAGGGAGGTCCAACGTAATATCGGAGTTGCCCAGTCCCGTTATAAGCTTAACGCTGATAGGAGACGGTCTTCCAGCCCGGTCTGTCAGGTTGGCAACAAGGTATGGTTGTCTACTAGGAATATCAAGCTTCGGGTCCCCTCCACCAAATTGGACACTAAATTCATTGGTCCCTATGACATTTTGGAAGTGGTTAAAAGGGCGCGGGCCTGAGCAGAAACTATCCCTCGCACGCGCCGGTGATGTATTTGCACAGGCTCGAGATTAGACCCGCGATAGTGGCCTCTGCTAACTGTGCCTGCGCGAGACTTCGGCATCAGCGTGGAGGATGACGGGGCCGTCGTCATCCATGCAAATCAAGATTGGGGGACGGCGAACAGTGGCAGGAGGGGGGACAGGAGGAGAAATAGAGCCCGCCCATCTGGCCAACCAAACTAACTTGCATACGAAAAGGTAATATTTTATAAAGTTGTTTTGGAGGTCTGAAAAGGGGGCCAGCAACAAGGTGCACCTTAATAGAATGCAGCCCAGGAGCTGCAGAAGTTGATATTGTTGGTTTAATAGGGAAAAATCTGGTGACAGGTTCCCTTTAAACCAGTGGCCATTTTGACTGAGTCTCCCTCAGTCCTTACACCTTCCTAATGTCTTTCATGTGTCTCTGTTGAAATCCTTTTGTCCCCTCTGTCTTGGTCTCCCCATCTGCTCCGCCACCCATTTTGGTTGATGGGGGATTCTAATTTTAAGTTGAACGGATTCTTGATTCCCGGAAGGTTCAGAATTCTCTCCAATATTTGATCCATTGGAGGGTTTACGGACCTGAGGACAGGTCGTGGGTTCCGGCGCACTCCGTGAGCGCCAACCGATTGGTTAGGGCTTTCCATAGGCGGTTTCCGGAGAAGCTGAGGGGTCCGGTGACCTACCATTGAAGACATGGTACCGTCATTACCTTGCTCTGCTGGCCCGCTATCCTGCAGAGCCAGTTTCTAGCATTTGCTCCGCTGGATGGTTGCCTGCAGAGCGGGCTTACCCTTTTTGTTCCCTCCGGGTTTTCATTCTCTCCTAGGGGAAGGGTCCTCCGGACCTCAATTTAGACCCCCTCCGCTTTATTACGGAGCCGACCCTACTGGCAGCCAGTGATCTTTCCGGTTTTGGCAAGTTCTCAGCTCTAATCTGCTCATGTCTTCCCTGATCCTGTCCCGCTGCCGCTCCCCTCCTCCAGCTCTCCTGACTTCCTCCCTCTGTCCGTGTCTGCATTCCCTGACCTCCCGATGACCCCTACATCTCTTCCGCTTATTCTGTGCTGCTCCTCCGGGTGTTCCGTCCTTCTACTTCTGTTTACCTCCCCATGTGTTACCCACCTTCTCCTCTCATTCCCATCATGGTTATTTAGTTCATTCCTTCCTACTGACTGACTCTCTTTGTTTACCGACTTCGGCTTCTGCTTTGTTTCTGTCTCGGTTTTCCCTTTTGTCCTGACGTTACCTTTCACTGCATCGACCTTGGCCTGTTTGATTACTCTCCCCTAGGTTCTGTGCCACCTAGAGTTTTCTTAGGGCATGTGTGCACATTTCATTCTGCCGTGAGAAATATTCTGCAGCGTTTTGTCACTGCATGTGCGTTTGAAAACGCATCCAAAATGCTGCGTTTTGGATGCATTTTGAATGCAAAATGGATGCATTTTTGACAGTGCGTTCCCACTCAACTCTGCTACATCCCATAGAGCATGGCTGGCTGCGAGACAGAACCACGCAATCAGACCGAACTCGGATGAACTTCACCCGCCTTCATTGTCATCACACGGCTCTGTCTGTGTGCAGCGGCCTGATTTGCAGTTACTGGTGAAGGACTCACAGGTGACCGCAAATCCCCAGAGTGACTGACGTGAGCAGCGTGATCAGCGGTGCCGTAACTCAGGTCACCTGTGGCCAGCTGGAGTCCTCCACCCAAGACCGCAAATCACTTGAGTGACAGCACTGCTGATCACTTCAGTCACTCGGGCAACTTGCTGTCACAGTTGGAGGACTCCAGCTATGGCCGTCCACGGGTCACCTGAGTAATTGAAGTGATCCACGTGATCAGCGGTACCGTCACTCAGGTTACCCACGGCCACAGCTGTAGTCCTCCACCTGAAACAGTTGAGGATCCAGCGGTGGCCACGGGTAACCTGAGTGACATCATCGCTGACAGCAACTCAGTTCAGTTGCTCTGTGGAGCTGACAGAGAGCGGTCGTGCTCTACGGCTGCTCCTGTCAGCTTCCGATGTAGCAGAGCTCGATGCGTCATGGGACCTTGTGTGGATTACATCGGACCTGAAGGGGTGTTTGTGGATTTTAATAAAGTAGTGAAAGAGAGTGATTTTTTTTGTCTTTTATTCCAAATAAAGGATTTTTTGGGTGTATGTGTTTATTTTCTTTAACTTACATATTAATCATGGGGGGTGTCTCATAGAAGCCTGCCATGATTAACCTAGGACTTAGTGGCAGCTATGGGCTGCTAATAACTCCTTATTACCCTGATTGGCACCGCACAAGGGCAATTCTTGATGAGCCGGGTAGGAGTCCCGGGACTGTCGCATCTAATAAATGCGGCAATTCCGGGCGGTTGCTGGCTGATATTTTTAGGCTGGGGAGCTCCCCATAACGTGGGGCTCCCCATCCTGAGAATACCAGCCTTGAGCCATGTGGCTTTACCTTGCCAGGTGTAAAAATTGGGGGGACCGCACGCAGTTTTCTTTTTAAATTATTTATTTTACTGCACGATATAGACCCGCCCACTGGCAGCTGTGATTGGTAGCAGTGAGAAAACTGTCACTCAGCGTGAGGCTCGTCTAAATCGAACCAATCATAGGTGCCGGTGGGTGGGGGAAGCAGTGAATACAAGATGGAATAATGACCGGCCGGCATTTTCAAAAGCAGGAGAAGCCGCCAGAGAAGTGTGACAGCTATGTAGCGCTGCGTCGGTGATCGGTGAGTATGTAAGAGAGAGGGCGAGACCGACTGACTGACAGAGAGATAGACCGACCGACCAACCAACTGACAGAGAGAAAGACACCGACATCAACAGAGAGAGAGAGACCGACTGACAGACAGAGACAGAGATAGACATAGATTTCAATGGGTGGAAAATGCATCCAAAACGCACAAAATAAGTGACATGTTGCTTTTTAGAACGCATCAAATTTGTCAAAACGCTGCATTTTAAAACGCAACGTGCGCACGGAATTTGCTTAATTGTCATAGGCTTTGCTGAGAGCACATGCGTTTACGCTGCAGTTTAAAATGCTGCGTAAACACATGAAAAAAACGCAACGAGCGCACAGACCCTTATATTAGTTCCTATCTGGTTGTCCTTAGGCGACACCTGGTGGTTCAGCCCTGAACTGCATCAGGTTAGCATCACAGTACACCCTGGTTTTCCAACGGCCACCGCAACTAAAGCAATCGGTGATCGGATGAAGTTGCGTGCCTGTTGAGTCTGTCAAAAGGGTACCTGTCCTCTTCACAACAGGGGTTTTGACGGCCCCCCACAATGACAATCGCTGTGACTCGTTTAACTTTAAACAGCCAATCACAGCAATTTCAATGAAATAGCCTGAAACATTGAAGTCCGGCTATGAACGGTGCTATAACAGCACCGATCATAGCCTAGAGCATGGTAATGGCAGCGTCACCAGCTCCAGCACTGATTGGAGCGATCATATGATTATATGCTACTGCTCCAATCAGAGATGCGGTCTGACTTCACAGTGACCACTGTGCTTGGAGATGTGAGTAGAGCAGTCGCTATGCTGTTCTACTGTATGTCTGCTCTGAATTGTGGTGCCACAAGCTATTTTTGGTTGTGTGCGGACAGTGCGTTTTTCGCGGCGTTTTTGCTCGTTTTTTGGGTGCGTTTTTGTGCGTTTTTTGGCTCAAAACTGCATGACTTTGCTTCCCAAGCAAAGTCTAAGTTTTCATTTTTGCTGTCCGCACACAACTTTTGTTTTTAAACTGCGTTTTTGAGCTTAAAAAAAAATGAACATGTCAATTCTTTTATGCGTTTTTCTGCATTTTCCCCCATGCAATGCATTGGAAAAACACAGAAAACCGCAAAGATCAAAAACACAGGAAAACGCAGCCAAAAATGCACCAAAACGCAGTAAAAAGGCATGCGTATTTACCAGTGCATTTTTTTGCGCGTTTTTGTACATTTTTAGCATCCCAAATCGCACAAAAACGCAGTAAAAAAAACGCTGTGTGTGCACATAACCTTAGCCTGTGCTACCACTGCCTGTGCTACTGCTGATTGAAGCCTTAAAGAAAAGATATTTTCTGAACTGTTCCTCTCCCCCTCCTTTTTCTTAGCTATGATGTCTCTCACTCCCACCCCCTCTCTAAGACCCTCACCTCTCCTCTACTGCTGCTGCCGCTATGAGCCGATCAGTACTTAATCACTCATTCTTTGGCTCTCTTTTTTTTTTGTAGCACCACCCCTCCATGCATGGTTTCTGCAGTCGCCGAGCGCTGATCAGTGACGGACATTGCTGATTGGTGTACGTGTTCGCTATTGACCAGGACTTTTTTTTTCTTCTTTTCTCCTGTTCATTTTTTCCACCCATTTTGCATCACACAATGCATGCATTATGCAGCCGTTGAGCACTCATCAGTGACACACATCACTGAATGGCATCTGGTTGTTGTTTTTTTTATCAAGTTTAAAAAAAAAAAAAAGGGAAAAAAAGTCTAGTAAAAATAATTTAGATAAGTTGATGGGGCTAGATTAGTGACAGTGAAAATATATACTACTAAAATATATACTACTAAAATATACTAATCGGCATCTACTAAAGTATTTTTTGCTGAATATAGGTCAGGATTAGCGTCAGTTAGTAATTTTTTTTATTGACTTTCCATTTAGTATCTGTAGTTTCAGATTTGTAATGAAAAACTCTTGTAGCACTTATACTACAGATTTTGCTACTAAAAAGAATTAAGGTTAGTGTAGTTTAGTTGTGGTCACTCAGTAGTTGTTTTTACTGTCATCTGTTTATTTTTATTTTAACAGTTTTTTATATTCACCTTTTCATTTTATTTTTAGCTTTTTTCTTTCTAGACCTTCTTATATTCTATTATTTTCTCTCTTCTATGCTAATAAATAGAAGTTTACACCAAACAAACACACAAACCTGAATAAAATTATTTTATTCGCTGTCCCAAAGACTGTAGTTAGCCAAGGAAGCATACGCCTTCCTTGGTTCTGACACAGATAGTAAGGGAAAGGATCCCACTGAACCCAGTGATACTGAACCCCCAAGCAGATGCCCCATGACAGCAAATGAGCCAGAGCCTCTGCTAGTGACCCCCCCACCTACCATTAATGACCTCCTATGAACCTCACCCCCCAAAGATTGGACCACAAAATCAGGAATATGTGGCTCATAATCAGGACTCTAATTTGACACTGCCAGAATCACAGAAAATGAATTTTTCAAAGTCTTTTTCTCTGAGAATTTTGTAAATTTTATGGTGGTACAGGCAAATTTGTACATTAAACAATTTCTTGCCCAAAACCGCACTTCATCATTTGCTAGTCAAGAAACCAGAACTTTGCCAATATTGGAGTGTTGATATTTTATATAACACTCCAGTATTTCACATGGCTATGCCCGAACACATATCCGACGAATAGGTCGCCACCATTCGATTATTCACGAATATTCGATGCGCAATGTAAGTCTATGGAAAACCTGACAAATTTCATGTTGGACCTAACGGCGAGCTGTGGGGACTGAGTAAAAGTCTGAAATAGATGGGAAAAGGCAGAAACAGAGAAACAGTATGAGCACAGCCTGTAGAAGGTTGGAAATTGTGTGAAATCATGCCTACTTTCACTCTCACTCACTCTCCCCTGCAGCTCTGCTTATTCACATTCCCTTCCTCATACTTTACACTGCAGCTCTACTCATTCACATTCCCTTCCTCATACCTTACACTGCAGTTCTGCTCATTCCGTTCGAAGCAAATTTCTCACTTTTTCAAGAGGCAGCAACAAAACGTGGACATCACAGGTTGTTATCCAATTTCTTATGAGCACAGGGATACCACACATGTGGCCAAAAACCTCTGTTTGGATAAATGGGAGGGCTTGGAATTGAAGGAGCACCATTTGAATTTTGGAAAAGTTGAAATAAATTGCAGGCACCATGTCACATTTGCAGGGCCCCTTGGGTACATATACAGCAGAAACCCCCCCACAAGTGACCCCATTTTGGAAACTGGTCCCCTCAAGAATTTTATTCAGATGTACAGTGAGCATTTTGAATCCACAGGTACTTCACAAAAATGTTGCTGTAGCAATACATTTCTCACTTTTAGGCTATGTGGCCATGATCCAGCGACACGGCGTCTAGTACACAGTATAAGCCTTCCTGCAGAGATGTGAGTGTTGTCCACGGGAGAACGCAGCTGCCCATGTCCACGATTTGGGTTCAGGCTGCTGTGGACTTTAGTTCTATTCTACCTGCACTCTCGAGAGCACTCTCGCCTCCGCAGCATAAATTGACATGCTGAGGCTCGGGAAGCTGCACCACAGGTCAGTTTATGCTGCGGAAAAAATAAGCACAGTGGGCATGGAATGTCTAAAAATCCTTCCACTGTGCTTTACTGCACAACGCAGCGTAATGGATGCAGGGAAAACAGTCTGCGCCCAAAACGCTGCAAACCCTGATTGTGGGCACACAGGCTAAAATGCTACAATGGATGAATGGATACCGTATTATATCTATGAGATACGCCAATCCTGGCGTTTCGCCCCAACTCATCCCATTGGAATGGTGCGGAAGCAAACGGCATCAAGCCCAGCAGTTAGTGATGTCACGGCGTCTATGAGATACCCGACATAACTAATTGACAGTAATAAAAAAAAAAATTTAAAAAACACTCCCCAAAATATTTCCTTTTTCACAAATTTATTGAAGAAAAAAAAAAAAAAAGAAAAAAAAAAATCGGGTCCGCTGTAATCCATTTTGGAGGTCCCTCGACGATTCTGGACCTTCTAGAATATGGGGGGCACGCTTAAAGAACGTATCCCCCATTATCTAGGAGTGCAGACCCTCCATTTGAGGAGAGTGGGTGCAGTATCATTGCACTCACTCTCCCCGGGTGCACAGCAGCAAAGTGCGAGCAGGCAGCCAGCATTTCTGAAAGAAGGAAACTGGCTGACAGCCGCTATCTGCGCATGCGAACAGTGTGCATTGTGCAAGAGGAGGGGGCCACAGGGGATCAGCGCTGCACAAGGTACGGGAGTCACCGGGGGACAGCGGGGGGTATAGGGGGTGACCTGGCAGGACCTGGGGAGGAGTTTTCTGTCGCATGTGTCATGGCACATGCGCCAGAAATCAGAGGAAGAGGGTAAATGCAGCCGGCGCGGGAGGGGTTAGGGGGTCGGGGTGGCACTTTGGCGACACCGGGGGACCGGAGGGGACCGGGTAGGAGATTTATCTCCCATCTAACATGTCTGATCATGCCAGGTGGGAGTTAAATCATTTTTTACCGGCGCTGTCATTTACTATAACGGGATCATTGGTATGCGGTTTATACTGGTGATCACGTGACTGGGGACCAGAAAAAAAGGCCCAAATCTTGTCTCCAGGGTGTCAGCTACCCCCAGTAGCTGAAGCCCCAGAGATTTTGCAACGCTGGGGGGCGCTATTTACCTTTTTCTGACCGCTGTTTTAAAACAGCAGATCAGAATAAGTACCCTTTTTTGCTGCCGTTTTAATACGTAAGGCGGTTGGAAAGGGGTTAAAGGGGTTTTGCCACTAACAAAGTACATTTTAATCAATAGATTTTGGAATAGTAATAATTTCCACAATTAGACGCGTACAAAAAAAAAATGTTCCTGTGCGGAGATAATCTTATACAGTTGTGCTCAAAAGTTTACCTACCCCGGTAGATTTTTTGCTTTCTTGATTTGATGAAGCAATTGATTTGTCAAACTACTGTGTTTTCTCTTTGTAAATCATAATGACAACCAAAAACATCCAAATGACCCTGATCTAAAGTTCACATACCCTGGTGATTTTGGCCTGATAAATTGCACGAATGGGTTTGAATGGCTAATAAAGGTAACATCCTCACCTGTGATCTGTTTTTTTTGTAATCAGTGTGTGTGCATAAAAGCTGAGTGAGTTTCTAGGATCCAGACAGACTCTTGCATCTTTTATTCAGCCACTGATGTTTCTGGATTGTCAGTCATCAGGAAAGCAAAAAGAATTGTCAATCATAATTCTACATTGCACACTTTGGTCATATCTGAGTCCTCTAGAAGTCTTATATCAGAACTATATGACTGCATAGTTGAGTCACCAGAAGAAAACCATTACTGCTCAAATGCAACAAAGTATCTCGCTTATAATACGCCAAGCAGCACAGGGACAAGCCTCCAAACTTCTGGAACAAGGTAATTTGGAGTGATTCAACCATAAACATTACATTTGGAGAGGTGTAAACAAGACCTATGATGAAAGGAACACTATTCCTACTGTTTCTGCGCCAGCAGTAACTTTTCCTACCTCTGTCTGTCATCATTTATGCTGCTATGGACAAAGAGTTTTTTTTAATATGATTGAAATAAAGACTTAAGAAACTTTTTATCTACTACAACTTTGGCTCGCTGGATTCATCTCTTCTATTTGTGCTGATAAGAGCTTCTACCATATACCCGTGCTAAGAGCCTCTATAGCAGCTTGATCCTACAATATATTGGGTAAGCTGTACTATTCCTACTGTAAAGCACGAAAGTAGATCGCTGATGATGTGGGACTGTGTGAGCTACAAAGGCACAGGAAACTTGGTCAAAGTTGAAGGAAAGATGAATACAGCACTTTATCAGCAAATACTGGAGGCAAATTCCGGTCAGCTCGGAAGCTGCGAATGGGATGTACTTGGACGTTCCAACGTGACAATGATCTAGAACACAAGGCCAAGTCAACCTGTCATTGGCTACAGCAAAACAAAGTTAAGATTCTGGAGTGGCCATCTCAGTCTCCTGACCACAATATCATTGAGCCACTCTGGGGAGAAATGAGCATGCGAGGGTGTGCAGCAAAGTGCATAGTTTAAGCACAATCTCATAGACACAAGAACATAGTTTGAATTTATCCTTATAAGTTTCCCTTTTCTTTTTCTTTGTTTTTCTACTTTCTGTACTGTTTATCCCCATTTAATAGTGGCTCCATGGACAATGCTACCATGTGTGTATCTTGTCGGATATATGCATGCCATTCGAGGGTGAATATGTCTACACTTGACGCCAGTATGTTGCATATTTGGAAGCCCAGGTAACTAATCTAAATAAGCAGCTTGCAACACTGGAGAGGAGTTTAGAGCTCACTGAGCTTTCTCTGGCTGGGGCCAGTGATATGGAGGAGCGTGGAGATGGGGAAGGTGAGTACCCAGAGGTAGGTAGCTGGGTAACAGTTAGAAGAAGAGGTAGGGGGAAGAGTGTCAGGGAGCCTAGTCCTAATCTGGCACAACCTAGTAAATATGCCTGTTTGGCTATTAGGAATGAAGGTCCAGGACTAGGATCACTACAGCAGGACGTTGCTCCTAGCAACCAGGAAAACGACTGCTGTAGGAAGGAGGGAAATAGGAGTGCAGCAATGCCCAGACAGATGTTGGTGGTAGGGGACACTATAATTAGGCGGACAGACAGGGTCATCTGACGCCGAGACTGTGAATGCCGAACAGTGTGTTGTCTGCCGGGTGCTCGAGTTCGGCATATTGCAGACCGGAGAGACAGATTGCTGGGTGGGGTTGGGGAAAACCCAGCGGTCATGGTGCACATTGGTACTAATGACAAAGTTAGAGGGAGGTGGAATGTCCTTAAAAATGATTACAGGGAACTAAGAGAGAAGCTGAAGTCCAGGACGTCCAAGGTGGTGTTTTTATAAATACTACCGGTGCCACAAGTGTTGCTAGAAAGATAGCGGGAGCTTAGGAAGATAAATACATGGCTTAGAAATTGGAGCAGGAAGGAAGGGTTCAAGCTCATGGAGAACTAAGCCAACTTCTCAGTCGGCTACAGGCTCTAAGGTAGGGACAGGCTCTACGGTAGGGACGGGCTGCACCTCAATGGGGATTGTGCAGCTGTGCTTGGGGGAAAAATGGTCAGACAGATGGAGGAGCTTTTAAACTAGGATTTGGGGGAAGGAAGGGTAGTGGAGCAAATAAGGGGATAGATAGGGCAGATAGAACAGTGAGACGGTAGGGGTCAATGAAGGATTGGGGGGATGGGACATGCAAGGAACGTAGGGAGGCTAGGAGTAATAAATGTGTTGTTATTATTATTAAATGTCTACTGGTAAATGTAAGAAGTCTTGCAAACAAAATGAATGCATTGGAGACTCTTATGTCAACCATGGATTATGATGTGGTGGGCATTATGGAAACCTGGCTGGATGAAAGCCATGACTGGATGACAAACATACAGGGTTAGACTACATTCAGGAAGGACAGAAAAGACAAAAAAGGTGGTGGGGTGTATATTTATCAAATCTAACCTAAAACATGTGTTGAATGATGACATTGGGGGGAACTGCAACAATGTAGAGTCAATATGGGTAAGTGTACATGGGGAGGGGAATAATGGAAAAATACTAATTGGAGTTTGCTATAAGACTCCTAACATACCTGAACAGGTAGAGGGTGAAATGCTGCAACAAATTGAAAAGGCAGCTAATAATAATAATAATAATAATAATCGGGTTCTTATTATGGGGGATTTCAACTATCCAGACGTTCAGTGGGACATAGAATCTTCTGGTTGCGCTAAAAGCTGTAAGTTCTTATCCACAATTCAAGACAATTTCCTCTCTCAGATGGTAGATGAACCCACCAGGGGAGATAATTTGCTAGATCTGGTCCTATCAAATAGACCGGATACAATTTCAGATCTACAGGTCCGGGAGAACTTGGGCTCCAGCGATCATAATATGGTAAGCTTTAAAGTAATATTAAATAGAACATTTCAAAGAGGAAATGCTAAAACCTGGAATTTTAGGAAAGCCGATTTCAACAAATTAAGGGAAGAGCTTAAATGTATAGATTGGGACAAAGTCATGGTAACTGGGGATACCGAACATAAATGGGGTAAGTTTAAGGATATACTACTAGAGTCCTGTAAAAAAAATTATACCCTCTGGTAATAAAATGTACAGGAATAAAAAGAAATCACTATGGATAAATAAGACACTACTAAGTATAATAAAACAAAAACAAAGGTCGGTTAAAATCCTAAAGGCTGAGAATACAGAAATAGTATTTCAGAAGTATAAAGATATCAATAGGAAATGTAAAAAAGAAATCAAACAAGCAAAACTAGCGACTGAAACAAAAATCGCCAAGGACATTAAAATAAATCCCCAAATCTTTTATAAATACATTAATGCCAAAAGGAAAATAAAGGATAGTATCGGCCAATTAAAATATAATAACAAGTTAGTTATAGAGGACAAACAAAAGACTGAGATATTAAATAAGCACTTCTCATCAGTGTTCACTAAGGAACAGACTGTTCCTAGGATCATTCAGAAAGTGACAAATCAAAGTTCAGCACCCGATATAATTAATTTAACACAAGATGAAGTACGCCTGTGTCTGAGTAAATTAAACATTGACAAATCCCCCGGGCCAGATGGCATTCATCCACGAATATTGAGGGAATTGAGCAGACTGCTATATCTCATCTTTTTAGACTCGCTTGTAACAGGGTTGGTGCCTCAGGATTGGAGGATTGCTGATGTTGTACCGATATTTAAGAAAGGTAAGATGGTAGATCCAGGCAACTACCGTCCAGTAAGCCTGACATCAGAAGTATGCAAAGTTTTTGAGGGCATTTTAAGCCCTTCACGACCTTGGACGGAAAGATCCGTCATGGTGCCCTGGTACTTAAAGACCCATGACGGATCTATCCGTCATGGCGAAATCGCGGCACCGGAGCCCAGGTGACTGCGATCGGTTCACAGAAACCACAGATTCAGGAAGGAGGGGACCTGTACCTGACCTCAGGAGGGGTGGTCCCTCCTCCCCGGACCTACGGAGGCTGTGATTGGCTGACGAACACCGCTCAGCCAATCACAGCCCCTGTAATGTTTCAGCCATTGAAAGTGGCTGAAACATTGAAATCCAGCCATGGTCAGTGCAGCTATAGCACTGGCCATTGGCTGGGCTGGGTGACTTCAGCTGGATCACCCTCCCGCCTGCTCCAGCAGCTCTGATTAGAGAGATTGGTCACAAGGCCGGTCTCTCCAATCACCGTTTACCTGTTGCCAGTGACCGCCCCCCTCAGCTTCACTTGTTGGTCCTAAACACGCCACGCCAGTACAGTGAGTGTATACAGTACAATGGCAGGGTGACAAGCTCCGGTCCCATGCTGTTATGGGACCGGAGCATGGGACCTGGAAGTGGCCGCGCTGCCATAATACTGTATGAAACCGGCGAAAAGCCTCCCGATCCGCCGCCGCCCTCCTCCATCTGCCACCGCTTCGCTCTCCCCGATCTGCTGCCCGCACCCCCACCTCTCACCCCAGTTACAGCCTGGCCGTCCCCTCCCCCTCATGATCGGCTGCCTGCCCCCTCACCTCC
Source organism: Anomaloglossus baeobatrachus (assembly GCF_048569485.1). Classification (NCBI taxonomy): domain Eukaryota; kingdom Metazoa; phylum Chordata; class Amphibia; order Anura; family Aromobatidae; genus Anomaloglossus; species Anomaloglossus baeobatrachus. Next base: position 173,934,481 of record NC_134359.1, on the reverse strand, counting down.
GTGATGTGCTTCCCGCTCCCCCCACCTGTCACCCCTGTGATCTGTGCTCCCTCACCTGTCACCCCCGTGATGTGTGCTCCCTCACCTGTCAACCCTGTGATGTGTGCTCCCTCACCTGTGACCCCCGTGATGTGTGCTCTTTCACCTGTCACCCTCGTGATGTGTGCTCCTTCACCTGTCACCCCCGTGATGTGTGCTCCCTCACCTGTCACCCCCGTGATCTGTGCTCCCTCACCTGTCACCCCCGTGATGTGTGCTCCCTCAACTGTCACCCCCGTGATCTGTGCTCCCTCACCTATCACCCCTGTGACCTGTGCTCCCTCACCTCTCACCCCCGTTATCTGTGCTCCCTCACCTCTCACCCCCGTGATCTGTTGTCCGCTCTCCCCCACTTCCCACCCCCGTAATCTGTGCTCTGCTCACCTGTCACCCCCGTGATCTGCTGCCCGCTCTTCGCTCACCTGTCACCCCCGTGATCTGCGCTCCCTCTCCCACCTCTCACCCTCCCCGATCTGCTGCCTCCATCTCCTGTGATCCTGCTGCCTAGATCAATCCTGTAAGGTAACTATCCCCAATCTCACCTCCCACTCCCACTTTCCTTCCCCCCATTCCCCATTTCCCCCATCCACCACCGCTCCTGCATACATTGCGCCCTCTCCCATCCACTGCGCCCTCTCCCATCCGCCGCCGTCTCACATTCACAGATGCTCTCTTTATATGCCGCTGATCCCCCATCTGCTGTCCCCCCAACTGCCGCCCCCCCATCTGCTGCTGTTCTGTTCCATCCTGTAAGTATTGTTCGTGGCTCTTTTCTAACTATCCCAATTGCATCTCCCACTCCCTCCCCCCCTCCTCTCCCACCTGCTTGCCGCCAAGTGCTGATGAGCTTCGTGACTGGCTGATCAGGTACGTAATGCTAGAGTTTTTGCTTTTTTTTGTGCACCCCAAATAAAAAAAAAAAAAAGACAAAACTTGAACAATTAGGTACCTGATCAGCAATCGTCATGCAGTCGTACTCGACTTTGGACAGGACTTCTTTTTTCCATCCCACCTAGTCCCCCCTCTTTTTGCAGAACATCAGTGCGTATGCCCTGATTTTTTTTTATGCCATGGGGGTCTAGTTTCCAAAATGGGGTCACATGTGGGGGAGCTCCACTGTGGTAAAATGTTTTTTTTTTTTTTTTATTTTCACAGCTCAACTTTATTAACTTTTGTGAAGCCCTCAGAGGTTCAAAGTGCTCAATAAACATCTAGATAAATTCCATGAGGGGTCTAGTTTCCAAAATGGGGTTACATGTGGGGGAGCTCCACTGTTTTGGCACTTCAGGGGCTCTCCAAACGCAACATGGTGCGGCTAACGATTCCAGCTAATTTTCTGTTCAAAAAGTCAAATGACGCTCCTTCTCTTCCGAGTCCTGCCGCGTGCCCAAACAGTGGTTTTTCGACACATACGAGGTATCTGCGTGCTCAGAAGAAATTGCCAAACACATTTTGGGGGTTCATTTAATCCTGCTACCCTTATGAATATGCAATATTTGAGGCTAAATTAACATTTTTGTTGCAAAATGTAAAATGTTCATTTTTTTCCTTCCACATTGCTTTAGTTACTGTGAAGCACCTGAAGGGTTAATAACCTTCTTGAATGTGGTTTTGAGTAGCCTGAGGGGTGCCGTTTTTGGATTGGTGTCACTTTTGGGTGTTTTGTGTCATGTAGACCTTTCAAAATCGCTTCAAATGTGATGTGGTCCCTAAAAAAAAGTGGCTTTGCAAATTTTGTTGTAAAAATGAGAAATTGCTCATAACTTTTTAACCCCTATAACTTCCTTAAATTTTTTATTTTTTTTCCCCCAAAATTGTTCTGATGTAAAGTAGACATGTGGGAAATGTTATTTATTAATTATTGTGTGTCATATGTCTCGTTGGTTTTAAAGCATAAAAATTAGTTTGAAAATTACAAAATTTTCCGCGAAATTTCCATTTTTTTTCACAAAGAAACGCAAAAAATATCTGCCTAAATTTACCATTAACATGAAGCCCAATATGTCACGAAAAAACAATCTCAGAATCACCGGGATCCGTTGAAGCGTTCCAGAGTTATAACCTCAAAGTGATCACTGGTCAAAATTGCAAAAAGTGGCCTGGTCTTTAGGGTCAAAATAGGCTGGGGGCTGAAGGGGTTAAGGGATGACATGCAAAAATATATTGCAGAAAATAATATAATAACTGACAGACAGCATGGATTCATGGGGGTAAGTGCAAACCTGGATATTGGTAATGCAGCTGATGTGATTTATTTGGACTTTGCAAAGGCATTTGATACTGTACCACATAATAGCCTTATACTAAAGCTCCAGAAGCAAGGACTAGGGAAAACTGCATGCAACTAAGGAATTGGCTAAAAGATCGGAAATAGAGTAGTCATAAATGTTACATTCTCTAAATGGGCTATATTCAGCAGTGGGGTGCTGCAGGGATCTGTGCTAGGACCGATTCTTTTTAATCTCTTTATTAATGACCTTGTGGATGGGATTGGTAGTAAAGTGTAAGGGTACCTTCACACTTAGCGATGCAGCAGCGATCCGACCAGCGATCTGACCTGGTCAGGATCGCTGCTGCATCGCTACATGGTCACTGGTGAGCTGTCAAACAGGCAGATCTCACCAGCGACCAGTGAACAGCCCCCAGCCAGCAGTGACGTGCAAGCGACGCTGCGCTTGCACGGAGCCGCCGTCTGGAAGCTGCGGAGACTGGTAACTAAGGTAAACATCGGGTATGGTTACCCGATGTTTACATTAGTTACCAGTGTGAGCAGGGAGCAGGGAGCCGCGCAGCGCTGGCTCCTTGCTCTCCTAGCTGCTGTACACATCGGGTTAATTAACCCGATGTGTACAGCAGCTACATGTGCAGAGAGCCGGAGCCGGCAGCACAGGCAGCGTGAGAGCTGCAGAGGCTGGTAACTAAGGTAAATATCGGGTAACCACCTTGGTTACCCGATGTTTATCTTGGATACAGCTTACCTCAGCTGTCAGACGCCGGCTCCTGCTCCCTGCTCGCTTCATTTGTCGCTCTCTTGCTGCCACACACAGCGATCTGTGTGTCACAGCAGGAGAGCGGCTTTGAAGAAAACGAACCAGGGCTGTGTGTAACGAGCAGCGATCTCGCAGCAGGGGCCAGATCGCTGCTCATTGTCACACACAGCGAGATCGCTAATGAGGTCACTGCTGCGTCACAAAAAGCGTGACTCAGCAGCGATCTCGGCAGCGAGCTCGCTGTGTGTGAAGCACCCCTAAGTCTTTGCTGATGACACCAAACTATGTAGGATATTAAAAACTGACCTTGATAGTACAATATTACAAAAAGATCTGGATAAGATGTCAGAATGGGCAGATACTTGGCAAATGAGATTTAATGGTAATAAATGTAAAGAAACGCACCTAGGACGGAGTAATCCTATAGCTGTGTATACATTAAATGGAAGTAAACTCGGGACTACAGAACAGGAGAAGGACTTGGGTATTCTTATTACAAATAAGCTGAGCAGCAGCACTCAATGTCAGGCAGGAGCTGCTAAAGCAAACAAGATTTTAGGGTGTATAAAAAGAGAGATTAGATCCAGTGATCCCAACGTATTGTTACCCTTCTATAAATCACTTGAAAGGCCGCATCTGGAATATGGGATCCAGTTTTAGGCTTCACAGTTTAAAAAGGATATTCAGAAGTTAGAGTCAGTTCAAAGGCGGTTAACTAGACTACTACAAGGAATGGAAGGCCTCCCATATGATGACAGGTTGAAAAAGTTAGCTATGTTTAGCTTAGAAAAAAGACATCTCAGAGGAGATCTCATTTATATGTATAAATACATGTGTGGTCAATATAAAGGACTGGCACATAACTTATTTCTTCCAAAGACAATACTAAGGACCAGGGGGCATACACTGCGAGTGGAAGAATAGCGATTCCGGCAGCTAAATAGGAAAGGGTTCTTTACAGTTAGAGCAGTCAGACTATGGAATGCCCTACCACAAGAGGTAGTAATGGCAAATACTATAACAGCTTTTAAAAAAGGGCTGGATGATTTCCTCAGCACACACAACATTGTTGGTTATAAATGACTTAGTGGCCAAATGTAGAATTACTGAAGAAAGGTTGAACTAGATGGACCTAGGTCTTTTTGCAATCTAAGTAACTATGTAACTCAAACACGCAGTTCATGCAAGAAAGCCCAGGAATTTACAGGAACTGGAGGCTTTTTGCCAAGAAGAATGGGCAGCTTTACCATCTGAGAAAATAAAGACCCTCATCCACAACTACCACAAAATACTTCAAGCTGTCAATGATGTTAGAGGGGGCAATACACGGTATTAAGAACCGATTTAAGGTCCTACACAGCATAAGGGAAGTAAACCTTCCCTGAAGACGCAACATCAGTCCTGCACAAAACGCGTGTTAGAGGGTCCTTTTTTCGTGGTGGGCACCTTCACTTTAGGGTATTGTCTGGCTGGGTAAGCTGATAATGAGCTTTTATGTTTTATAATTGTCCAGCGTGACTTAGCTATATTTTCTACATATGGTGTGCTTTATGACTGCTGTTAGGCTTATTTGCTGCTTAGCTTTCCTCTCCGGACCCTCTGTTTATGTAGCCATTATCACCGATTGCTTGGGGTATTATTACCCCTTCCTGTTACGAACCGGCGCCGCCATAGCCGCAAGCACCCTGCTGCGGTTCCTGTTGCGCCCAGGCGCCGGCTGCCGTTCTTGGCTGTGCCTCGGGTCGTCCAGTTGGCTGTTCCTTCCACCATGTCTAAGTGTGGAGAGGCGGCTAGTGCGCATGCGTGCGCCGATTTACCCCAGCCAGAGATTAAGCCCGGTGTTTTGCCTAGTGAGCATGCTCAGCCTGATTGTGTTATGTCTGAGACTAAGTCCTCAGTTCGGGCTACTGAGCATGCTCCCACAATTAACCCTAACAGCCTCTTTGCACAGGTACTTTGACTTCGTGCTGTGTCTAAGTTCTGGGATGTGCCTACTGAGCATGCTCAAACTGATAGTCTGCTTTCTGAGCCTGTTGCTCAGGCTACTGGGCATGCTCAGGCACTTAGTGCACCAGAGGCTAGGTCCGGTAAGGACCTCACTGAGCATGTCTGTGAGGTGGCAGGCCCTGATAGGGCAGAGGGTGTCAGGTGTCCTGATGACGTGGCAACTCCGGACTGGCTCGCAGAGGCCCGCCCCTATGATCTGGCATCTCAGCATTGGTCGTCAGACAATGACTGGTGAAATGTTTGGGGCGTGGCTGCCATGAGGTCATCAATGACGTGGCGGTTCCGGATAGGTCGCATGTGACGTCACTGATGACATGGCACTCTGCTATTGGACCTTGGTGGTTCCACCCTGGGTTTAGGGCGGACCCAGGTTATAAAAGGGGCTGGAGACAACATGGAGGTGCGCAGTCTTCACTTTTGCTCAGTCAGAGCACACCTCCATGTTAGAGCCTCATTGCGGCATAAGCCTATGTTGGTAAGCGGTAGGTAGGGTTAGGCGAACGGTGCCTGTCACGCCAAGATTCGTGGCTCGGCACATCAGGGTCAGGCGCCGTGCTTCCCTCCTGCCGTTCTAGTCTTGCTATAGCAGCCCAGTGGCGTTAACTGGGCTGCGGCTGCTGTGCTTCCTGTCCGATTGTGCCCCCTACGCACACGGACAACGCACCTGCTGCGCCACCTGTCCGATCGTGCCCCCTACGCACACGGACAACGCACCTGCTGCGCCACCTGTCCGGTTGTGCCCCCTACGCGCACGGACAGCGTACCCCAGGACCCCTGTGGAGTTAACAGGGTGTTCCTTATCCTCCTCGGCTTCCCGGTCAACGCTACTGGTGTACCCATCTGGCCTGGCGTGTCCTACACACACATGGCCAGGCGAGAGGTGGCCAGAAACGCTAATCGGAGGACCGCTCGGCCTGACGTGTCCTACACACGTGGCCGACAGGGCGCTTTCGTGGCGGTCTTCCGGTCAACGCTACCTGGTTACCACCCGGCCTGACGTGTTTCCTGCACACGTGGTTGGTGTAGCGCTAGGTGCACCAAAACGCTAATCGGGCTGTCGTCCGGTCTGACATGTCCCAACACACGTGACCGGTTCCCAGAGTTCCTGGGTTATCTCAGAGCCATCCAGCTCTATAGTCTCCGCCTAACCCTCAGGTGCCAGCAGCTCCTTTGTCATCTGGAGCACGGTGGGCCCCGACTGGCGATTAGGATATATACCCCCTGGTCCTAATCTGCCGGTCCCCCCGTAACACTTCCCCTTATATTTTACCTTTCTGTTCTTTTTTGTTTTTCTGAACTTTTTCTATACAATTTTTTTTATATGTATATTAAATTAATATTTACCTTTTTAAAATTAATTGATCCATCAACTCCGAATTTTTCTTTGTATTTAAACCAGACTAAATGGAGTGGTTTATTAGGTCTTTCAAATTGATTGATACATTATGAACCTTATGGAAATGTTTGTGTCATACATCTGAAGCACATGGTGAACGCCATAGAACATGACCGCCTGCTGAGAGGTTCAGGCAGCGACTGAAGTGAACCACGCGATCAGCGGTGACATCACTCAGGTGATTTGCGGTCACAGGTGGTGGACTTCAGCTGTTGCCACAGCTAACCTGAGTGACGTCACTGCTGATCGTAGCTCAGTCTCTGCCTTAACCTCATAGTGGGTAGTCATGTTCTATGGTGCTCGCTGTGAGCTTCATATGTAGCAGTGCAGGAAGCGTCGTGGGACCATGTGTGGATTACATAGGACCTGCAGGGGTGTTTTGGGGTAAATAAATTGGTGAAAAAGATTTTTTTTTTATTCCAAATAAAGGATTATTTCAGTGTTGGGGTTTATTTACTTTCACTTACACATTAGTGATGGGGGGGTCTCCAGTTTACAGGAACTGGAGGCTTTTTGCCAAGAAGAATGGGCAGCTTTCCTATCTGAGAAAATAAAGAGCATTATGCACAACTACCACAAAAGACTGCAAGCTGTCATTGATGTTGGAGGGGGCAATACACAGTATTAAAAACTGGGGTATGTGAACTTTTTATCAGGGTAATTTGGATGTTTTTGGTTGTCATTATGATTTAAAACACAGTAGTTTGACAATAAATGGCTTCACCCAACCACTAACCATAAGTTGAAAAAATATTTTGTGTTATCATTCATATTCTCTGAAAAAAGGCCAAGAATGCAAAAAATGACGTGGTATGTAAACTTTTGAGCATAAGTGTATATGTGCCCCTACTATGTACTGTGTAATGTTCGTTAAAGAAATTTCAACAAACACACATTCATCTTCTTCAGATATTTAGCAACTATATTTATAGAGGTACAAGTGTGTATACAATAAGGACACCGGATAGATCGCAGTCAGACCAACCCAAAAGAAAAAGAAGGAAGCAATCATACTACAAGAATGCGCCATTCCCAGTTCAGTACCGTGCAGAGCGTGCACTTGCACCTTTGTAAGTGTATTACTTATACAATAGGCCGCAGCCAATAGGATGGGGACAAAATATAAGCAGCTTTACCAAAAAGGAAACCCCATTAAAATATAACTTTTAATAATTGTATTAAAAGGTCAAAGACCAAAAACACACAAAAAAAAAAATTGTGCAGAACGAGTAACAACAGAATCTAGGTGGGAGGGAAAAAATTCAGACTGGCCCTAGATAAGACCTAATAAATCTCTTCCTACCTAGTAATGGTACACTGAATTTATTGAAACAGCCGTGACTATTTCCGGGCAGTATATCTTACTAATATATTTTTTATACAATTCTGGTATACCTAATGAGATTCTCAATATTATTTATTTGATCCACTATACATTTTGTTATGCTTTGTACATAAGAACTGTGGATGAATTGATTTACTTCCCGTTTCCTGGGTCACAGTCTGATCAGGATATAAGAGCAAGCATACAGCAGGGCACTTCAGGTATCACCCTCCTGGCACCACCTTCCTGGTACCCCAGGGAGACTCCTGCATTGAATTTCTACTCCCTGGCTGTCCCCTGATGAATTCCTGCCATCCTTTGGGAGGAAACGCGTCGGGACGCTGTCTCTGGACACCTTTTTTCAGATACTTTTTTTGACTCTCCATCTACTTGATGGGGGCTCTTCTGTTTATTTCTAAATGATGATGTTGCTGTTTGATCTGTGCTGGGCTAATTAGGGCTACAAAGGGTCTCCCGTCGGTGAATGGGGGTGCCACAACCCTAGGGCATCATACCCTCCATTGCTAGGTAGGGAGAGATTTATTAGGGCTTATCTAGGGCCAGTCTGATTTTTTTTTCATTCCCACCTAGCTTCTGTTATTACACATTCTGCACAATTTGTTTTGTGTGTTTTTGGTCTTTGAACTTTTAATGCCGTTATTAAAAGTTATATTTTAATGGGGTTTTCTTTGGGGTAAAACTGCTTAAGTTGATAACTTGCATTAATATCTATATCTCTATCTCTTGCACGGTACCAGCCCAGGTGGTGTACATGATAATTATGGAGGGTGAAAGATAGGTTAGGATTTTCTGACATTCACCAGTGTTTTCTATTACTTCTTTCAAATGGACATGGACTAAGCAATAAATTAATATTTGTAAGTTATAGTTGATACTATAACTGCTGACACCTTATATCAAATTATTTTGTCCTTTGTAAGTGTTGTGAGCACTGTCTGTGATCAATATTGTATAAATTGGATGTCTTATTAATTACCCTCCTTTTTTGATCTTATCTGGGGTCTGTGCACCCATTTTTTTGTATGTACTTTTATTCCCATTTTTACACCCTTTTATTATGAATAAAGTATCACTTTTGCATTAAGATGTCTGATCACTTCTTTCTTTTTCTTTTGGTGTGTAATTGTCGTGTCGGACCGTACAGGGACATGGTCTGATAATCCCATTTTTCCTGGGCATGGGTGGAAGTAAAAAAAAAATATATAGACATTACAGCAAAGAATCACAAATAGTTATTTTTACGACATGAAACTTTTTAAAAAAAAATAAATAAATCCAGGGAAATGTTTTACCTCATAAAAAGAATCATGTATGATCCTGTGCTGTAATGTCGTTATACTCTTGTGCAACCTCCCCTGCCTATGAGATGTGTGTATAATCAGATCATGTCCCTGTACGGTCAAACAAGTCCATTACACAGTATATAGCAGCAGCACATTTATAAGATTATCTCAGCAAAAAAACATTTTTTTAAAAAAAAAACACCTCAAATTGTGGAAGTTATTATTCCAAGATCTATTGATTAAAAATAAAATTAACCTCTTTATGACAGCCTTACGGCTTACAACGACGGCACAAAAGGGTATATATTCTGATCCGCCTTTTTAAAATGGCAGCAAGGATAAAGCCTGTAGTGCCACCCAGTGTAGGAAAATCTCCGAGTTTCAGCTACCGGGGGGTAGCTGAGACCCTGGAGATCACGATTCGCGTAGTTTTTTTCTACTCCCCGTTCACGTGATCATCGGTATAACCGTGATGATGTTACAGTAAATGACAGGTCCGATAAAAAAATTATTCATCTCCCACCTGGCATGATAGAACATGTCAGATGGAAGATAAATCTCCTCCCACGGTGTCACCAACGCCCCCCCTCCAACCTCCTCCCCCTCTCGATCTTCCAAAATGGCCGCAGCTCTCTGGCACGCACGCTGCAATCATCCTCCTCCTCTGATTTCTGTTGCATGTGACGTGTCAGATGCAACAGAAAAGTCATCCCCAGATCCAGGCAGGTCACCCATCATCACCCACAGATCTCTCCCATTACCTCCTGCACCAATGATCCCCCGCGATCCCTCCTCCTCCTTCTAAAAAGATGCTGGCCGCATGTGCAGAGCAGCTCTCAGCCTGCTCCCTGCAAATAGAGACACTGATCATACTGTAGCTCACATTGCCGTGCTGTGGACCCGGGCAGTGTGAGTGCAGTATTCTCAGGTCACTGCACCCACATTTCTCACATGGAGTTCCTGCAACTCCAGAAAATGGGGGATACGTTCACTGAGCATGCCCTATTTATTCTGGAATGAGGTTACTGCAGGTCACTGTGCCCTCGGTTGGACCTAGGGAATGTGAGTGCAGTATTTTCAGGTCACTGCATCCACATTCCTCACGTGGAGTGCCTGCACTTCCAGAGAATGGGGGATACGTTCACTGAGTGTGTTCCTCATATTCTGGAGGTCCAGAATTGTCGTGAGACCTCCAAAATGGATTACAGCAGACCAGACTTTTTTTTTCTTTTCAATAAATTGGTGAAAGAGGGAATGAGTTGGACCGTTTTTTCAAATAAATAGTTTTTTTGTCTTTATTTTTTTTATTACTGACAGTAATGTCGAGTATCTGATAGATGCCACAAGATTACTAACCGCTGGGCTTGATACCAGGTGACATTACAGCTGGTATCAACCCCATATATTACCCAGTTTGTCACAGCACCAGGGCAATGGGACGAGCTGGTGTGAAGTGCCAGGATTGGCGCATCCAATGGATGCGCCACTTCTGGGGCGGCTGCAGCCTGCTATTTTTAGGCTGGGAAGTGCCAAATAACCATGGCTCTTCCCACCCTGAGAACACGAGACCACAGCTATCCACTTTATCTTGTCTAGTAATCCAATTTTGGGGGGACCCCAAGTTTTTCTTTAATTATGTATAAATAATTTAAAAAAACAGCCTGGGGTGCCCTCCGTTTTGGATTACCAGCCAAGGTGAAGTGGTCAGCTGCGGACTGCAGGCTGCAGCTGTCTGCTCTACCCTAGCTGGCTGTCAAAAATGGGGGGACCCCATGGTTTTTATAATTTTTTTTTTGGGGGGGCTAAATACAAGGCTTAATACCCTTTAGTGCCACATGAGAGTCACTAAAGGGTGCTAGTTTAGAATGTGCAGGGGGGTGGGACATCATACCCTGTTTTCCCGAAAATAAGACACTGTCATATATTTTTTCTTGCCCTGAAAAAAGCACTATGTCTTATTTTCAGGGGGTGTCTTATTCTCGAGGAGACATGGTTGGGGGTAAGTTTACCCTCCACAAAAAGCAGACCCCCCCATCCCAGGATCGTCATACTTACCAGCCCAGGGCGTCTGTATGGCTCCCAGATCCTTCTGTGATCTCCCATCAGGTACGCTGCATGCCTCCCCTGCATCTGGCTGACATCAGATCTCACACTCACACTCACACACACACACACACACACACACACACACACACACACACACACACACACACACACACACCACTTCTCCCTGTGATCTCCCTGCAGCTGTGCTCCCCTGCGTCTGGCTGACATCAGATCTCACACACACACACACACACACACACACACACACATCAGATCACACTCACTCACTCACACACAAACACACACCCACCCCACTTCTTCCCACCCACCCCACGATCCCAGCAGCTGTGCTGCACGCCGTGCTCCTCTGCCTCCTGCCAACACTCACAGATCCGATCACTTACGTTCACACACAGTCACACATCAGACAGTATACACGCACACATCTGATCGCATACACTCACACACACCCCACTTCTCCCTGTGCCCTCCGGTGGGCCCAGCTGCACACCGTGCTCCTCTGCCTTCTGCCGACACTCACAGATCCGATCGCATACACTCACACACACACACTCACACATCAGAACACACTCACACATCAGACAGCATACATGCAGACATCCGATCGCATACACTCACACACGCACTGACGATATCGCACATACGCACTCACACACTCACAACATCCAGAGATACCACATGCTTCCAGCCATGTGATCCTCCGGCAGGTCCTGGAAGGTCACTGCACGCACAGTATCGCCGCCGAGAAGCAAGCGATATCACTGGATGTTGTGTGTGGATGTGATCTGATGTGTGTGTGAGGTGTGTGTGACATTGAGTGAGTGTGATCTGATGTGTGTGTGTCTGTTCTTATATATGTGTGTGTGTGTGTGTGTGTGTGTGTGTGTGTGTGTGTTCCGGCGCTGCAGGACCTTGATGCGCTCACCTGCTCCCGGTCGGCTTCTGGTGAGTATGATCGGGGGTCTTCTTTCTTCTGTCTTCTCTCTTCTGGGGGTGCCCGCTGCCTATAATAAAGTGTCCTGCAGTGTCTTTAACGCTTTCACCGCTGCATGACACTTCATTATTGACTGCAGCTATGTCTTATTTTCAGGGGATGTCTTATATTAAAGCTTCCCTGAAAACCCCTGGGATGTCTTATTTTCGGGGGATGTCTTATTTTCGGGGAAACACGGTATATGTGTTTCACATCTAGCCATCCTAGCTTTATAGCCTATGTGCCCACTACTAGGGTTTGCAGCGTTTTGGACACAGTGTTTTTGCTCCGTCCATAACGCTACGTTCTGCAGTGGAAGGACTTTTAGATTTTTTTCTCTGTGTGATTTTTTTCTCTGCAGCATAAACTGACCTGCGGCGTGGTTTCCCAAGCAGCAGCATGTCAATTTATGCTGTGGAAACTAGAGTGTTCTCTGCAAGGAGAATAGAGCTAAAGTCTGCAGCAGCCTGAACTCAGATCGTGGGCACAGGCAGCTGTGTTTTCCTGTGGACAACACTCATCTTCTGGGGAGGGCTGGCACTGCGTGCTAGACACTGTACCGCTGGATCACGGGCACACCGCCTAAAAGTGAGCAATTTGGTGCTACAGCAACATTTTTGTGAAGTCATTTGTGGGGGTTTCTGCTGTATAGGTACCTTAGGGGCCCTGCAAATGTGTGTGTTTTGGCCACATGTGGGGTATCCCTGCAATCATAAGAAGTTGGATAGAAAACTGTAAGGGCCAACTTTTGGTGCTAAAACAAGATTTTTGTGAAAAAAAATTAAAATTTTTAATATGACGACCTAAGGTTTTTAGATTCTGTTACGTATCTGTTGGTTCAAAATGCTTACTATACCCCTGGATAAAATCCTTGAGGGGTCTAGTTTCCATAATAGTGTTTCTTGTGGGGGACATCCAATGTTTAGGCACCTCAGAAGCTCTCCAAACGCGACATGGCGACAGGCAATTTTGCAGTCAAATGGTGTTTCTTCCCTTCCGATCGCCTACTGTGCGCCAAAAGAGTTGATTTCCACCAAATATGAGGTGTCATCGAACTCAGGAGACATTGCACAATAAATTTTATGGTGCATTTTTCCTGTTACACTTGTGAAAAAAGCTACCTGGTTGAAGTAACAATTTTGTGGTAAAATTGTATTTTTTTATTTTCACTGCTCAAAGTTATAAAATTCTATGAAGCCCCCAGGGGTTTAAAGTTCTCACCAAACATCTAGATAAATTCCTTTAGGGGTCTAGTATTTAAAATGGGGTCACATGTTGGGAAGCGGCACAGTTTAGGCACCTCACAGGTGCTCCAAACGAGACATGGCGTCCGCTTATGATTCCAGCCAATTTTACAGTCAAATGGCACCCTTTCGAGCCTTGCGATGCGCGCAAACAGCTGATTTCTACCACAAATGAGGTATCTGCGAACTCCGGAGAAATTTCACAATAAATTTTACGGTGCATTTTTTCTTGATACCCTTGTGGGAAAAAAAAGCTATCTGGCTGAAGTAACAATTTTGTGGTAAAAATGTATTTTTTTTATTTTCACAGCTCAAGGTTGAAAAATTCTGTAAAGCACCCGGGGGTTCAGGGTACTCAAACATCTAGATAAATTCCTAGAGGGGTCTAGTTTCTAAAATGAGGTCACTTGTGGGGGGTTTCTGCTGTTTAGGTACCTTAAGGGCCCTACAAGTCAACATGGTACCCGCAATTTTTTTCAGCCAAATTTGCTTTCCAAAATTCAAATATTGCTCCTTTCGTTCCATGTTCTCCCATTTGTACAAACAGACATTTCTGACTAAATATGGTCCCCTCCAATTTTGATACCCTGCCAAGATAAGGCAGACAGTTGAAGGTTGGTATTCTCAGGCTTGGGAGGCCCATGTTATAGGGCCCACCTATCTCTAAAAATAGCAGCCTGCTGCCGCTCCAGGATTGTCACATTCATTAGATTAGAGGGGACCATATGCCTCTTTTAATTACATAATTTAACAAAAGTCACATGGGGTCCCTTGGTCTTTTGATACACAGCCAAGATAAGGCACACAGCTGGGGTCTGCAGCCTTTAGCTGTATGCTATATCTGCGCTGCATATCAAAATACGCGGGACCCTATTCCATTTTTACCAATTATTTATTTAATTTTACACTCCACTTTGGGACCCAGGAAGCTAGTGTGAGCGCAACCAATCACAGATGCCATCAGTCTGACTGCAATCAATCGTTTTACTGTCACAAAAGGGTAGACGGGGTAAGCTTTAATGAGCGGACTCTGAAGCAGTGTGACAGCCGCGTGGAAATTCGGTAAGTATAACTGTCCTGCCTTAATCCCCATTTTGGTTCCTTTTTTCTTTTTTTCCGGGTGGTCGAACTTTGACAGTAAACACAAACTTCCCTGAGAAGTCCATGCACAGACCCCGAACTTTACAGAAATGGTTCGCTCGTCACTAGACGTGACCACATGGATGAAAAAATGCAGCTGTATTACGGTATATTTGCATTAAACTAGAATGATTTGCATAGACACAATTTCTCCTGAAGACTAAAAGCCCAGTTACACCGCAACGACATCGCTAACGAGATGTCGTTGGGGTCACGGAATTTGTGACGTACATCCGGCCTTGTTATTGACGTCGTTGCGTGTGACACGTACGAGCGACCGCTAACGATGCAAAATACTTACCAAATCGTTAATTGTTGACACGTCGTGCATTTCCCAAATGTCGTTGCTTTTGGACGCAGGTTGTTCGTTGTTCCTGAGGCAGCACACATCGTCACGTGTGACACCCCAGGAACGACAAACAACACCGTACCTGCATCCTCTGGCAACAAGGTGGGCGTGTCTTTCATGCGGCTGCTCTCCGCCTCTTCGCTTCTATTGGACGTCTGCCGTGTGACGCGCTGTGATGCCGCATGAACAGCCCCCTTAGAAAAGAGGCTGTTTGCTGGCCACAGCGACGTCGCTTGGAAGGTAAGTCCGTGTGACGGGTATTAGCGATATTGTGCGCCACGGGCAGCAATTTGCCCGTGACGCACAAACGACGGGAGCGGGTGCTTTCATGAGCGACATCGCTAGTGATGTCGCTGCGTGTAAAGCGCCCTTAAGGGTACGTGTGCACATTCAGTATTTGTGGCAGAAAATTGTGCTGCAAATCCTGATGTCTTGACAGGAAAAATACTCTGAAATATGCACATTTTTGACATGCGTCTTTGTTGCCGATTTTTTCACAGTTTGGGTGAAATCTGCTTCAAAAAATAATTTACATGCTCCAGACTTCAATCTGTTGCACTTCTGCAAGGAAAACATAAGCAACATATGCAAAAGACTTCAGGAATCTCATTCACTTTACTGGTACTAGGAAATCTTTCAGTGTATGTGACAAAACTGCAAGGAAAAACACGACAAAAACGCAATGTGTGCACATACCAATAATATTTATTAGATATTTTTGTAATACAATAAAATTAGGCCTTACCTTTGCAGTAGGCAGCAGCTCTGATCTCCAGGATAAATCTTCCATTTCAACACTAAAATAAGTTGCACAAAATATGAGACCAAACTGAATATATTTCCAGGAAGCAGAAAAATTGACACTATTTGTATACATGTCTGTGACTACTTTGCAACTTTATTTTTCTTTAGCCCCTTAAAGGGAAGGTATCGTCAAAAAAAGAAAAATTTAATAACTGAAAAAATGTAAAGTAATAATGTTTTAATGCTTTGTTTAAATATTACTATTTGTTTTTAATTGAGCAAAATAAAAAAAAAATTAAAAAGTTTGATATTTTTCACTGTTAAACACTAGGGGGAGCTGCTGCTATAATCCTACAGAAATCCAACTGTATAAAAAGCTTACATTACAGCCTGCAGTAAAAGTGGGTGTAGTCTGCTCTCCTGTGTGTGATGGCACGCCTCCCCCCTCCTAATCTGAGTGTTTACAACAGATAACAGAGAATGACATATAGGGACACAGTGCACAGCCATTTTGTTGATGACCGCAAATGTCTAAAGTGTCACCAAGGACAGCAGGAGTATCACACAGGATAGGATCAGATACACGGCTCTGCAGACAGTATCACACAGGATATGATTAGATACACAGCTCAGCAGCCAGTATCACAAAACATAGGATTAGATACACAGCTCTGCAGACAGTATCACACAGGATAGGATTAGATACACGGCTCTGCAGACAGTATCAGATGATAGAATTAGATACACAACTCAGCACACAGTATCACACGAGAGGATTAGATACACAGCTCAGCAGAACATATCACACAGCAGAGGATTAGATACACAGCTTTGCAGACATCACACAGGATAGGATGACAGTATCACACGATAGGATTAGATACAAAGCCCTGCAGACAGTATCACACAGGAGAGGATTAGATACACAGCTCAGCAGACAGTATCACACACGAGAGGATTAGATACACAGCTCAGCAGACAGTATCACACAGGATAGGATTAGATACACAGCCGTGCAGACAGTATCACACAGGAGAGGATTAAATACACAGCTCAGCAGACCATATCACACAGCAGAGGATTAGATACACAGCTTTGCAGACATCACACAGGATAGGATTAGATACACAGCTCAGCAGACAGTATCACACAGGATAGGATTAGATACACAGCTCAGTAGACAGTATCACACAGGAGAGGATTAGATACACAGCTTTGCAGACAGTATCACACAGGATAGGATTAGATACACAGCCCTGCAGACAGTATCACACAGGAGAGGATTAGATACACAACCCTGCAGACAGTATCACTGGTACACACACAGGTACTCACATGCAGTGGTGCACGCACACACACACACATACACACACATCACCCCTGATGGGGACCTTGTGCGCCACACACACACACACATCACCCCTGATGGGGCCTTGTGCCACACACACACAATCACCACTGATGGGGACCTTGTGCCACACACACACACACACACACACACACACAATCACCCCTGATGGGGACCTTGTGCCACACACACACACACACACACACACACATCACCCCTGATGGGGACCTTGTGTCACACACACACACACACACACAGCAGCGGCGGGCAGAGCGGGGAGAGCTGCAGCGGCGGGCAGAGCTGGGGGAGCTGCGGCAGCGGGCAGAAATGGGTGAGCTGCGGCAGCGGGCAGAGCTGGGGGAGCTGCGGCAGCGGGCAGAGCTGGGGGAGCTGCGGCAGCGGGCAGAGCTGGGGGAGCTGCGGCAGAGCTGGGGGGAGCTGCGGCAGCGGGCAGAGAGGGGGCTTGGGAGAACGGAGGGAGGGGGGTGTCATTGAAGACGGTAACGGCAGGGGGGAGGGGCGGCAGCAGTAGCTGGGGCAGAGCAGGGGCTGGGGAGAATGGAGGGATGGGATGTCATCAGGGCTGTGGAGTTGGTAAGCCACAGTTCCGACTCCGACTCCTGGATTTTATCAGGTTCCGACTCCGGCTCAGACTCCGGCTCCTTCATAAATGGCCAATTCATAACAAATTTATTGTTGTAAAATATTAACATTGTGCTTATTCAGTTTCTCACCATCATATAAGTAATCAGACCACTTAGAGCAAAAACTACATTTATTAGAATACAATTAGAATATAGCAAATAACTTTTATAAACTTTTCTAAACTGTAAGTAAATATGCAATAAAAACTTGTATGCAGTTAATAAGAAGAAATCTATAAATTTGTCCTCAGAAAAAGTATTGCCTCTGTCAGATCCTCCTTCATGGATGCCCTCAAATCTGATCTAATTATTTTGAGAGCAGAGAACAACCTCTCTACACTAACTTGTGTTGGTGGCAAAGCAGTAACCACTCGGGCAACATCTCTGACAATGTCAGGATACAGAGGAATCGCTTGTTGCACTGTTATTTTTGATGAACGGTCAAATTTCTCAATTTCTTTTAATGCACATGAAAAATTCTGCTGAAATGTACTGGCTGTGTTCCTTGATGGGGATGACTCTTCTTCTATGCGGGAACACTTTGCACGGTCCTTGTGATCCAAATATTTTTCGAAATTAAATTCTTCATCAGTTGATGATGAGGGTGAAGATGTGGCAGGACGACCAAATTCTTCTTGTTCCTCCTGACTGTTCTGCAACCCTTTCATCATTACTGCTATTTCAAACAGAGCTTCTTTTCCTTTACTTAGCTGTTGATCATCTAGAAGAATCCGATGCATTGGGTCTACATAAACAGCTGCCAAAAGAATGTTATTTTGTAATAGTAGCTCCTCTCTCCATTTCATTGATGTAGCAATGCCACTTGCAATTAACCCTCCTCTTTGGGACAGGCGAAATATCAGGTTCTTCCACTCCTTTAAGAAAATACCTGGAGTTAAGTCCTCTGCTTGTAATTTTTTAGTCACTGTAAATGGGTGCTCTAGCAATTTTTCCAGCTCAGTCACCTGATTCCACTGACTTTCATTTAGCGTCAGTTGAGGGTTAGCCATGTCTACAAGAAAGGTTTTCAGTTCAACCAAGCGCTGAATCATTAAGTAAGTACTGCCCCATCGTGTGGCTTGATCAATAATTGCCCCTTTTCCAGCACGTCTCTTCAAAATTGAGTCAACTTTAGGGGTTCTGGCAACAGTAGCCAATTTTCTCACCTTGCCAATCAGTGCAGCAGCATGTCCTTCTTGCAGACGGTCTCTTATAGCCAGCTGTAGCGTATGCACAACACAGCGCATGTGATGAATGAAAGAACATATTGATATATCATCTAAACTATCATGTTGCTGTTCATCTGAAGCAACTTCAGTTTGCTCCTCAGTTACAATACTGTGTTCCTCTATTTCAAACATTTGTGTGTGTGTGGACCCAGAATGTTCTTCTAGCTGCTGGTCACCATCATTACTCTCATTCATTAGCTTAATAGTACTTATCATATTTGAAGCATTGTCAGTTACGACAGAAAGAACCTGCTCTTTTTTAAGTTCATAGTCTTGCAGAACCTTTTCCACCAAGACCTGGAGAAACTCACTGGTGTGATGAGCTTTGGTGTCTTTTACTGCCAATGTCTTGGTAACTATTTCATTTTTGTCACAAACAAATCGGACATTGATGGCAAAATAGTTCACTCTGTGACGTGTGCAGGCATCCATTTTAAGAAACAGAAAGCGTCCCTTGAGAGTTTTTTTAAGTTCTTCCTTTTGTTTAAAAGCTTCTTCAATTACTAATTTTCTAATACTCTCTCTCTCCAGAGAAACACCAAGCTTGCGGGCCATTTCCCCATTCAGACACATAAAAGCTGGTCGTGAAAATAATGAAATAGGCACACTATCCTTTACAACAAGCTCTATGACCTGTTTTTTAAATGTATCTACTGTCATTGTCACAGTAACTTTGCCACTGACAAAATATCTTGCAACTGATGGCTGCAAAGTTCTCTGCTCCTTTGTTTGGCTGGAAGAGCTGGGCACTGGTTCATTGGTTTGGATGCAGTCTTTCTCATGCACTGCTTTCAGTACTTCTGGATGAAAGCGCTGTAAATGTCTCTTTAGATTAGAAGCTCTGGTAGGAGCATTTTTATCTTTGCCTGAATATGCACTCATCTTGGCTTCACAGCATTTGTTTTCGTCTGGATCATTTGTCATACACTGACAGACATAATGTTTTCTATCTTGAGGGATGGTGAAATGTTGAAATACAGCTGATTCAATGTGATGCTTCTTTGACATTCTCAGGTTTTTAATTCTGCATTCACAATCCAAATGACAATTGTTTTTCCTAAAAACAATTGTACAAAATTATTGTCAGGTCGTACAACGGATACAGTGGTCAGTAATACTGTTATTATTCCTCATGTACTCACAGTTAACTGATGCAAAGTTTGTTGAAAGGATAATACTTCTTACAGTCTTCCTCTTCTGAGTAGCAGGCAGCTGTGAGATGCTTGGAAGACGCACACCTAGTATGATCTAGTCTAGAGGAGGAGCTTTACTACTAAGAATTTGCAACACATTTTCACTTTCAGTTTCATACATTGTAAGTAGGGGGGTTGGGGCAGCATGAGGTTATCCAAGTATAAGATTAGATAAGGGAAGTGGAGAACAGTGACACACAAGAAGTAAAGCTGGTGTCACACTAAGCGACAGCGACAACGACGTCGCTGTTACGTCACCATTTTCGGTGACGTAACAGCGACCTTGTAAGTCGCTGTTATGATCGCTGCTCAGCTGTCAAACACAGCAGAAGCAGCGATCATAACGTCGCTGTGCTACATGTGCAGAGAGCAGGGAGCCGCGCTTAGCGCTGGCTCCTTGCTCTCCTAGGTACAGTACACATCGGGTTAATTAACCCGATGTGTGCTGCAGCTACATGTCACAGTGCAGAGAGCAAGGAGCCGCGCGCACTGCTTAGCGCTGGCTCCTTGCTCTCCTTGCTACATTATACATTGGGTTAATTACCCGATGCATACTGCAGCTACATGTGCACAGAGCAGGAGCCGGCGCTGGCAGCAAGAGCGGAGGCTGGTAACCAGCGTAAACATCGGGTAACCAGGGAAAGGTCTTCCCTTGGTTACCCGATGTTTACGCTGGTTACAGCTTACCGCAGCTGCCAGTGCCAGCTCCTGATCGCTTCATTTCGTCGCTCTCTCGCTGTCACACACAGCGATGTGTGTGTCACAGCGGGAGAGTGACGACCAAAAAATGAAGCTGGACATTCAGCAACGACCGGCGACCTCACAGCAGGGGCCAGGTCGTTGCTGGATGTCACACACAGCGACAGCGACGGGACGTCGCTGCAACGTCACAGAAAATGGTGACGTAGCAGCGACGTCGTTGTCGTCGTCGTTATGTGTGACACCAGCTTAAGAAATGTCTCTATCTCCAGCAGAACTGCTTATCACTGTTGTTCATAGTTTGATAGAACATATATATTTGAGTAACATTTATAAAATTCACATGAAAGTTCAATTATGAAATATTAATACATTTTTTTTAAAGTCGGAGTCGGTACATTTCTACAGACTCCGACTCCAACCAAAACTAACTCCGACTCAGACTCCACGACTCCGACTCCACAGCCCTGGATGTCATCGGAGACGGTAACGGGGGAGGGGAGGGGAGGCGGCTCCTACTCACACATCCCGGCGGTTGACAGGGGTAAAGTGGAGCAAACAGCATACGCTGTGAGCTCCACAATAATGGTGCTGATCTCCTCCCACTGCTGTGATCTGGAAAGCCCAGGGGGCGCGTCCAGGTCATGGCAGACGCCCACTGTAACGTACTGCATGGGGTCGGATTCCGACTACTGTTCTCTATGCACAGGGGCTGCCATAAAGGAAGGAGTTACTGTGGTTACACACACAGCAAATCCAGCATGGCAGCTCCCAGTGCCTCCAATAAAATAAGAATTAAATAAAAACTAAATAAGCTGTGATTTTCATTTTGTATACTTGATTTCATAATCACTATTTTAAATACAAAAATAAAAAACTGCGATAACTTCCCTTTAAAGGAAACTTGCCATGTCAGATAATGCAATTAACCTCCAGCTGTAGGGTTAATTTGCATGATAAAAGAGGTAGGAAGGTGCATTTCCATCTTACTGAAAGAGCACCACTCGCAAGGAAATGAACTTTATTCCTCTTGGGAGCTGACAACTTTCAGTCATAGAGTCGCACAAGTGTGGCTACACTCAGCTTTCTCAACATTGAGAGGCAGCTGTGAACATGGCCCGTTACTATGACTGACAGCTCAGTGTTCACTGCTAAATGCCAGAGCTGGCTGTCCGTCAAACTGCCAGGGTCACTCAAAGTGTTGTGAGCGGTGAGTGTAGCCACGCTTGCATGAGTGTATTCTACTGGGTTCTACAGATTCAGTACGGTTGCCAGACCCGTTTCTAATGTTATTAACCAGCAGATTGAGCCCATATCTGCAGATCAATTGACAGGATCCCTTAAAGTAATAATCATTTTTATTTACAATTTATAGCAGCAACATATTCAGCAATACATTACCATCTTAGTACCACTGTATACATTGTCTTTGGACAAACAAAAAATCTTTGGCACATTATGACTGCATAAGGACAACCAAGTAATCAAATGAAAACATTGGGCCCGAAACCTACTCCAAAATGCTGAAAACACAGAGGAAGCGGAGTGATGTAGGTACACAGGATGTAGAATGTTGATGGTTTGAAATATACTGAGTCAGCATTATGCACCATTGTCTAGATCAGAGGTCTTCAAACACGTGGCCCCTGAGGCTGCTTGTTGCGGCCTGCAGACCCCCTGACTATTGCGGCCCTATGCTGGGGGTCGGCGCCAGCAGAGCACAGTTGAATCATTTGCGGTGCCGCGCAGAGGAGCTTTCTGCACTATACCAATGGCTGCTGCCCGCCAATCAGATGCAAGGAAGTGACGTCACTGTATGACGTCACCTCCTTGCATCTGATTGGCGGAGAGCAGCCATTGGTATAGCACAGAAAGCTCCGCTGCGTGGCACTGCAAATGATTCAATTGTAGTACAGCCTTGTCGACGCCAATCCCCGGCATAGGTCCGCGATCTTCACGGGGTCTGCGGGCTGCAACAAGCAGGTAAGATACGTGCCCAAGATCAGGCACCGCTGCGTCCTGGACGCAGTGGGTCCTGACCTACGGGGCTGCAAGTCTCCTTGGCAGGAGATCACCGGAGACCGCAGCGGCCCGTGCTCACGATCAGGGTTTGGGGCGCTGCGGTCTCCTCGCTGTGTTCTCCCCGCAGAGGACGCTTGCGACTCCACAGCAAACTACTCACATGCAGCGGCCTTTGAAAGCCGCACTGCAGTTCAGTGTTTGATGCGAGCCGCACATGCACAGTGGCATGATATTTCTAGAAATCACATCCATTCTGCTTGTACTGCACATCGCGTTTTGGACGCACGCTACATCCAAAACTCTGCAAACACTGATCGTGGGCACACAGGGAACGGAGGAAAGGTGAGGAGAATTTGTTTTTTGAGCATTACTAAAGGATGGGCACAATACTACAGGGCACAAGAATGAGCACAATACCATAAGAATGAGCACATATTACAGGTCACCAGGATGAGCATACTACTACTGGGCACAAGGATGAGCACTCTACTACTGGGCACAAGGATGAGCACAATACTACAGGGTACAAGGATGAGTCCAATGCTACAGGGCACAAGGATGAGCACAATACTACAGGGTACAAGGATGAGTCCAATGCTACAGGGCACAAGGATGAGCACAATACTACTGGGCACAAGGATGCGCACAATACTACTGGGCACAAAAATGAGCACAATACTACTGGGCACAAGGATGAGCACAATACTACTGGGCACAAGGATGAGCACAATACTACAGGGTACAAGGATGTGCCCAATGCTACAGGGCACAAGGATGAGCACAATACTACTGGGCACAAGGATGAGCACAATACTACAGGGCACAAGGATGAGCACAATATTGCAGGGCACCAGGATGAGCAAAATACTACTGGGCACAAAGATGGGCACACTACTGCTGAGCACAAGGATGATCACAATACTACTGAGCACAAGGATGAGCACAATACTACTGGGCACAAGGATGAGCACAATACTACTGGGCACAAGGATAAGCACAATACTACTGGACACAAGGATGAGCACAATACTAATGGGCACAAGAATGAGCACAATACTACAGGGCACAAGGATAGGCACAATACTACAAGGATGAGCATATTACTACAGGGCACATGGATGGGGGACATTACTGCAGCATGGGGACATTACTGCAAGATGTTAGCTAAGATTACTATATGATTCTACTAATTGTAATACAATATTACAAGAAGGTGTTAAAATGTTAAAAAAATCAAAATAAAGCATGGTTTTTTTTGTCATTAAAAATGCTTTTTTTATATACACACACACACACACACATGTTAGAAAAAATGATACAAAGGTGTATAGAAAAAACTATGGATTCATTAGAAATGTCACTTTGTTCTGCAAAGAATGTGGCCCCTCTCAATTTTTTTTATATGTGCGGCCCAAACACCCAGCTGAGTTTGAGACCCCTCGTCTAGATGATGCACTTAATTATGCAACCATCTTCATTTCTGATTTTGGAGTATCAGATCACATACCGACTAGTCTCTTCCTGTCTGGAGTCTTAATTATAACATCAAAACTGATGTTATACCAAGTCTCCAGCAGGTCCTACTCATTCCATCTCTGCTTTTACTGCGCACACGCTGGAAGCAATGCCATTGCTTGTGCAGTAACCCTTTTCAGTCTTCTGTGCAAGGCAGTCCTGGGCTAGGAACTGCAGGCTAGCTCTATGCGAATGCCGATTGGATTGAGCTGTTCAATAAGCAGTAAGAAGGGATATTTCAAGTATGTTCACAGCAAGTTCTGTGAGTATACATAGAGACGGCTCTCCTATCAGCCATTTTCAGCTCTCATATAGTGCTGGCACAGGGATGGCTTTCAGGGTCGGCACATATTACAGCTAACTGGCTGCTATACTACAGTATTGTCCACAGCTACATGTAGCTTGTGAAAGTTTCCAGCGCTGACAGCAAAGCAGTGTTTGTTCTCCAATGTGCAGTCAGCTTCTGCAGTCTTCTGCTACAGTTGAAACCAGTATTTTAAATACACTATCTAAAAAGTCGACACATATGAATGTTTTTCTCACTATGCCGTGTCGATTTAGGTCAATTAGGATTACCAAAATGATTTATAATTTACCAAAGGTCAGAATAATGAGAGAGAGAATGTTTTAAGGCATTTTATTACTTTCTGCAAAGTCAAAAGTTTACATACACTAAGGGGTACTTTGCACGCTGCGACATCGCTAGCTGATGATAGCGATGCTGAGCGCGATAGTACCCGCCCCCGTCACACATGCAATATCTTGTGATAGCTGCCGTAGCGAACATTATCGCTACGGCAGCTTCTCATGCACTTACCTGCCCTGCGACGTCGCTCTGGCCGGCGAACCACCTCCTTCCTAAGGGGGCAGGTCGTGCGATGTCACAGCGACGTCACATGGCAGGCAGCCAATAGAAGCGGAGGGGCGGAGATGAGCGGGACGTAAACATCCCGCCCACCTCCTTCCTTCCACATAGCTGCTGGAGGCAGGTAAGGAGATGTTCCTCGCTCCTGCGGCTTCATACACAGCAATGTGTGCTGCCACCGGAACGAGGAACAACATCGTACCTGTCGCTGCAGTGAAATTATGGAAATGACCGACACTACACAGATCACCGATTTACGTTTATCAGTGCATCTAGGCTTTACACGTTGCGACGTCATTACTGGCGCAGGATGTGCGTCACTTTCGATTTGACCCCGACGATATCGAAAGTACCCCTAAGAGTACTATGCTTTTAAACAACATCGAACAGCTCATATGATCATGTCTTTGGAAGCCTCTTTCAGGTCTATTGGTAGTGATTGGTGAACCCGAACTGTAAAGTTTGGGGTCCGCACCGAAAAAAAAAGCTCATTGTTAAAAAAAAATTATGATTATACTTACAGGTTCCGCGACGCATCCTGCAGACTCTGCCTCCCAGCCACTTCTGCTTTTGCGTCCGATCATTGCTGTGCCCCCGGATAACCACTACTGACTACAGGACCTTCTATGACATCATAACCGTGCGACCAGTCTGGTGTGAATGTTGTACAGACATTGGCTTACAGACTGATCACACGGCTATGACGTCATGGAAGGTCCTGTTAACTTTCGGGGTTATTCACTGCACTGCTCGTCACTCGACAGTCTTTGGCTCTTTTTGACCGCGTGCACGGTGACATTAGGGTTCACCCAAGTCCATGGCTGGCATGGACTCGATTGAACTTTTACTGTCACTGTGCAAGTCTCGCATCGCATCACCCGAAACGGCGCACACTTCCCCGACAGAAGCGGGTCGGCTGCATGTATTTCCATGCAGGTGAGGCACTCCTGGCAGGAGAGTGTCAGTCCGTGCTGGGTGAGATCGATGTCAGACTCGCACGAGTCATACGCAAGTGGAATCATAACCTCAATGTCAGCCTGCTTCTCTCTCTATAGAGATGCTTGTCTTTACAGAGCGATGAAGCAGAGCTGACATTGCTCTACCTGTGGACTACGTCGGACTAAGGATTATTTTATAATAAAGATGGAGTCTCTAATGATTTTTTTGTTTTATTTCTACAAAAAAAATGTTTCTATGTGTTGTGTTTTTTCTTTTTACGGTTTACTAGAAATTCATGGTAGCCATGTCTAATTTGGCGTGACACCTTGAATTTTGGATTTAGTACCAGCTGAGAATACAAAACAGGTATTAACCCCTTTATTACCCAGCGTGCCACCGCCATCAGGGCCGCTGAACGAGCCGTGTAAAGCGCCTGGAAATGGCACTAAGAAACAATGCGCCATTTCCATGGGCGGCTGCGGAGAATCCCAGCCAACAGGTGCTGGTTTTACCTGACTGGTGATCAAAATACGGCGGGAGCTCACACTTTCCTTTTTTTTATTATTTTTTTAAATAATTTAAAAAAAAAAAAATCAAATCAATGGGCTGCCTGAATTTTGATTTCCAGCCAAGGTAAAGCCAGGCAGATGGGGGTGGCAGCCCATAGCCGTCTGCTTTATCTGTGCTGAGAATCAAAAATACCGCAGAGCGCCAAGTCATTTTTTTTAATTATTTATCTGTTTTTTACACTGCGATATGTGTGAGGAACCCAACAGTCAATAACAGACACTGTCATGCAGAATGGGCATCTGTGATTGGCTGTTGAAGTAACCTGGAATCTGCCCATACATTCAAGATGCTAGACTGTATGGGCTGGTTTCAGGTTACTCCAGCATCCAATCACAGACGTCCACTCTGTGACAGAGTCTGTGATTGTCTGTTATTTTAACAGTAAAATAAAACAACAACACAGAGAAAAATATTTTTTTAGAAAAAAAAAAAAAACAGAAGACATTTAGGACTCCATCTTTATTACTCAAAAAGAAAACCTCCGATGTAGTTCAAAGGCGGGAGAGTATCTTCAGCTCTGCTTATCTGTGCGAAGGTACAAACACAGGTCTGCTTACACAGACTCAGCTGAGAGCAGTCAGAGACTTCACCCAAGTGCATAGCTGAGGCCGATCAGCTGTGCCCCGGGTAACCACTGACTAAAGGACCTTCTATAACATCATAATCATGTGACCAGTTTGGTGTGAATATTGTTACCTCGTGGGTTACAGGACCTTCTGTCACGTTATAGCCATGTGACTAGTCTGCAACCCAATGTCTGTACAACATTCACACTAGACTGGTCACATGGCTATGATGTCATGGAAGGTCCTGTAAGTCAGTGGTGATTACCGGGGGCACAGCAATGATCCGACCCAGAAGTAGAAGCGGCCGGGAGACAGAGTCTGCAGGACACAACACGGAACCTGTAAGTATAATGACAATGTTTATTATTAACTATATTCTTTATTTTACAGCCCCCCCATCCCATAACTGTAAAGTTCAAGTTCGGTGTTCGGACTCAAGTTCGTGGTCTCAGAACCCAAACTCGAACATTACAAAACGTTCGGGCGAGTCTTCCGAACACGACCATTGGGGGATTCGCCCATCACTATACTGGCAACATGTGAGCTAATTTGACACACACATGTAGATGTATTTTAATGCAAACCTGAAACACACTGCTACTTTGTGTAGCATCACGGGAAAATCAAAAGACATCAACCAAGATCTTGGGAAGAGAATTATAGACTTGCACAAGTCTGGTCCATCTTTGGGAACAATTTCCAGATACCTGAAGGTACCTTGTTCATTTTTAGAAACAATAATACAAAAGTACAAAGAAAATGTACCAACCATCATACTGCTTCCGAATGAGACGGGTTCTGTGTACCAGAGATGAACTCGCTTTGATCAGACATATGAACCCAAGAACAAAAGCAAAAGACCTTGTGAAGATGCTGGTGGAAGCTGGTAAGATTGTGGCAACATTATTAGGGATGAGCGAATGTATTCGCCACTATTCGGTATCTGGCGGATAATGGAGTATTCGAGGTATTCGCTATTCGACAGCTAATATGGTATTCGCTCCGGTACTTTCATTTGCGTTTCTGGACTTCCTGGCGCCTTTTTCCAGCCTATGAACACATCTGACGTTGCTTGCCCTCACAGTAATGCCGCAGCCATCTTTGTTGTGGTGTTACTGTGATTGGCTTGGCCGCACAGCGTCATAGGGGCTATATAAAGCAGCCGCCATTTTGTGTGCACACATTCATTCCTGAGCCGCCAGTGTAGTGAGACTGTACTGTGTGCGGTACAGTGTTTTTCCTGCCAACTAATACTAGTCCTTCTAAGAGCTGAAGCTATTTAGCATTACCTGTTAGCGACTGTGTAAATCATAGAAACAGGTAAAGTGGCAGTGCAGTTCGTTCTATGAGATAGTGTTCCTTCTGCAGAATCCAAAATAGTCCTTATAAGGGCTGAAGACAGTGTCCACGGTGTGCTAGTTGCTGTGTAAATCATAGAACAAGGTATAGGGACAGAGCAGTTTGTTCTAGGAGATAGTGTTCCTGCTGCAGAATCCAAAATAGTCCTTTTAAGAGCTGAAGACAGTGTCCACTGTGATTTACACAGCTGCTAGCACATAGAACTGCTGCTGCAAAAAAAATCCTCTTCTTAGTGCTGCATACGGTCTGTTCCTGCAGTGTGTGATATAGGGACAGCTAGGGACAGCTTACTCACAGGCAGGGAGAGATTTAAAGCTGTCCTGCCATCTGCTACTAATAAATCAACAATCTCAGAACTGCTACATCCCTTGTGGTGTTACACTAGCAATAGGTATTACAACTTGCAAAAAAAAAGGTCCCAAAATTGTAAAAACAAGGAGTTCAGGTGTAGTGTAGTGCCTGTCAGCCACCATCTCAATTCACAGTCATAGGGCGGCTTTGCACGTTGCAACATAGCACGTGCGATGTCGGTGGGGTCAAATCGAAAGTGACGCACATCCGGCATCACTTGCGATGTCGCAATGTGTAAAACCTTTTTGATACGATGAACGAGCGCAAAAGTGTCGTTATCGTATCATCGGTGCATACTCCGAAATTTTCATAATGCCGGTGCTGTGACAGGTACGATGTTGTTCCTCGTTCCTGCGGCAGCACACATCGCTGTGTATGAAGCCGCAGGAGCGAGGAACATCAGCCTACCTGCCTCCCGGCTGCTATGAGACGGACGGAGGTGGGCGGGATGTTTACATCCTGCTAATCTCCGCCCCTCCGCTGCTATTGGCCACCTGCTGGGTGACGTCGATGTGACACCGCACGACCCGCCCCCTTAGGAAGGAGGCGGGTCACCGGCCAGAGCGACGTCGCAGGGGCAGGTGAGTGCATGTGAAGCTGGCGTAGAAATAATATTCGCTATGCCAGCTATCACACGATATCGCACCTGCGACGGGGGCGGTGACTATCGCTGCAGCATCGCAAGCATCGGCTTGCGATGTCGCAGCGTGCAAAGCCCGCCTTAGTGTCACCCAATTTTTATTAATACTTGGTGTCAGGGTCAGTAATTCTGCCTCAAGGCCAGTACCTTTCTACAAGCAACCTAGCATACAGTTAGGTCCAGAAATATTTGGACAGTGACACAAGTTTTGTTATTTTAGCTGTTTACAAAAACATGTTCAGAAATACAATTATATATATAATATGGGCTGAAAGTGCACACTCCCAGCTGCAATATGAGAGTTTTCACATCCAAATCGGAGAAAGGGTTTAGGAATCATAGCTCTGTAATGCATAGCCTCCTCTTTTTCAAGGGACCAAAAGTAATTGGACAAGGGACTCTAAGGGCTGCAATTAACTCTGAAGGCATCTCCCTCGTTAACCTGTAATCAATGAAGTAGTTAAAAGGTCTGGGGTTGATTACAGGTGTGTGGTTTTGCATTTGGAAGCTGTTGCTGTGACCAGACAACATGCGGTCTAAGGAACTTTCAATTGAGGTGACGAAGAACATCCTGAGGCTGAAAAAAAAAGAAAAAATCCATCAGAGAGATAGCAGACATGCTTGGAGTAGCAAAATCAACAGTCGGGTACATTTTGAGAAAAAAGGAATTGACTGGTGAGCTTGGGAACTCAAAAAGGCCTGGGCGTCCACGGATGACAACAGTGGTGGATGATCGCCGCATACTTTCTTTGGTGAAGAAGAACCCATTCACAACATCAACTGAAGTCCAGAACACTCTCAGTGAAGTAGGTGTATCTGTCTCTAAGTCAACAGTAAAGAGAAGACTCCATGAAAGTAAATACAAAGGGTTCACATCTAGATGCAAACCATTCATCAATTCCAAAAATAGACAGGCCAGAGTTAAATTTGCTGAAAAACACCTCATGAAGCCAGCTCAGTTCTGGAAAAGTATTCTATGGACAGATGAGACAAAGATCAACCTGTACCAGAATGATGGGAAGAAAAAAGTTTGGAGAAGAAAGGGAACGGCACATGATCCAAGGCACACCACATCCTCTGTAAAACATGGTGGAGGCAACGTGATGGCATGGGCATGCATGGCTTTCAATGGCACTGGGTCACTTGTGTTTATTGATGACATAACAGCAGACAAGAGTAGCCGGATGAATTCTGAAGTGTACCGGGATATACTTTCAGCCCAGATTCAGCCAAATGCCGCAACGTTGATCGGACGGCGTTTCATAGTACAGATGGACAATGACCCCAAGCATACAGCCAAAGCTACCCAGGAGTTCATGAGTGCAAAAAAGTGGAACATTCTGCAATGGCCAAGTCAATCACCAGATCTTAACCCAATTGAGCATGCATTTCACTTGCTCAAATCCAGACTTAAGACGGAAAGACCCACAAACAAGCAAGACCTGAAGGCTGCGGCTGTAAAGGCCTGGCAAAGCATTAAGAAGGAGGAAACCCAGCGTTTGGTGATGTCCATGGGTTCCAGACTTAAGGCAGTGATTACCTCCAAAGGATTGGCAACAAAATATTGAAAATAAAAATATTTTGTTTGGGTTTGGTTTATTTGTCCAATTACTTTTGACCTCCTAAAATGTGGAGTGTTTGTAAAGAAATGTGTACAATTCCTACAATTTCTATCAGATATTTTTGTTCAAACCTTCAAATTAAACGTTACAATCTGCACTTGAATTCTGTTGTAGAGGTTTCATTTCAAATCCAATGTGGTGGCATGCAGAGCCCAACTCGCGAAAATTGTGTCACTGTCCAAATATTTCTGGACCTAACTGTATTTTGGGGGGGCTTCATATTTTACAGCACCTACATAGTGGCTTGCTGCAATTAATACACAGTCTTAAGGACACTTTACATGCTGCGATATCGCTATCGATATCACTAGCGAGCGTACCCGCCCCCATCGGTTGTGCGTCAATGGCGAATCGCTGCCCGTGGCGCACAACATCGCTTACGCCCGTCACACGGACTTACCTTTCCTGGGACGTCGCTGTGGCCTGCGAACCGCCTCCTTTCTAAGCATGCACCATCAACGATATTCTGAAAAGGGGCGACGTGTCAACGATCATTGACGTTTTTGCAATAGTTGATTGTCGCTTCTAGCTGTCACACACTGCGATGTCGCTAACGACGCCGGATGTGCGTCACAAACACCATGACCCCGACGATATATCGTTAGCGATGTTGCAGCGTGTAAATCACCCTTTAGTGTTACCCAATTTTTATTAATACTTGGTGTCAGGGGCACAACTTCTGCCTCAAGGCCAGTAGCTTCCTACCAGCCACCTACCGTGTTTTTCCAAAAATAAGACCTCCCCCAAAAATAAGCCCTAGCAGGGATTTTCAGCATTTTCGGAGAAAGGCTTAAATATAAGCCCTCCCCCGAAAATAAGCCCTAGTCCCGGATCAATAATGAAGTGTCCATGAAGCTAAAAAAGATACAGATACTGCAGGACACTTCATTATACACAGCGGCACCCGGCAATCACACTCACCAGACGCCGAGCAGAGGACCTGCAGTGATCACACACCCGCACACAGCAGCTCTCACACACACACACACTTACACACACACAATCAGATCTCACACACACCAGATCTCACACACAAACATCGGATCGCACACATAATCAGATCGCACACACAAACATCGGCTCACACGCAAACAACAAATCACACACACACACACACACACACACAAACATCGGATCGCACACACATCGGATCGCATATACACTCACCTTATCCAGTGACACCGATCTCTTCTCACCGGGAGAATCCTGAGGGGCAGTGCAGTGGAGCGCGATGAACAGGACCTGCGGCCGGACACGTGACTTGCTTCATTCTCTGCTGCCGTAAGTGCTGGATGTGATGTGATGTGTGTGTCTGCAATCGGCTGTGTGTGTGTGTCTGCAATCGGCTGTGTTTTTCTGCGATCGGCTGTGTGTGTCTGCGTTCGGATGTGTGTATCTGTGATCGGCTGTGTGTGCCTGCGATCGGATATGTGTATCTGTGAACGGCTGTGTGTGCCTGCGATCAGATGTGTGTATCTGTGATGGCTGTGTGTGATCTGCTGTGTATATCTGCGATCTGCTGTGTGTATCTGTGATCGGCTGTGTGTATCTGTGATCGGCTGTGTGTGCCTGCGATCTGCTGTGTGTGATCTGCTGTGTATATCT
This sequence comes from Anomaloglossus baeobatrachus, assembly GCF_048569485.1. Taxonomy (NCBI): domain Eukaryota; kingdom Metazoa; phylum Chordata; class Amphibia; order Anura; family Aromobatidae; genus Anomaloglossus; species Anomaloglossus baeobatrachus. The sequence goes on along the minus strand of NC_134359.1, from coordinate 173,901,737 downwards.
GCGATCTGCTGTGTATATCTGTGATCTGCTGTGTGTGTCTGCGATCTTCTGTGTGTGTCAGCTAGCAGCAGGGTAGGACAGCGTGCAGCACCGACCGGAGATCACAGGAGGACCTGGGAACCACACAGACGTCCTGGTCTGGTGAGTATGAGTCTCCTGGGAAGTGGGGGGGTCTGTTTTTTTGGGGGGGGTACCCCCAACCGTGTTTCTCCAAGAATAAGACCTCCTCCAAAAATAAGCCCTAGCGCTTTTTTGGGGGGCAAAAAAAATATAAGACAGTGTCTTATTTTTGGAAAAAACACGGTAGCATATTTGGGCGGGGGGGGGTTCATATCTTACAGCACCTACATAGTGGCTTGCTCTTACTACAACACAGTCCGAGTGCCAAAAACCAATACTAAAATAAAAGTGTTGTCAAACCCTGTTTTCTTTTGGGGCTAAAAGACATTCACAACATCTTTGTCGACTCCTTCAAGTGGTAGTTTGTCCAATAAAAGGTACCTTTTGGTTTTTAGACTTACAGACACAGCTATCATGAAAAACTATTAACGCAAGTTTAACAACCTAAGTGTTGTTCCACTGCCTGTAGAAATGGTTACGTTACAGTATTCACCTTGAATAATCTAACAAAAAAAAATGGGAAAAAGAGGGAGTAAGGGCCGTGGACGAGGTGGTAGTGACAGTGGTGGTTGCCGAAGCAGTGTGATTGAGCCAAAGAAAAAGGTTCCTGCTTTATCTACCTCTGCCTTCCTATCCCAATTTTCTTGTCCACGTGGGAATGCACTCTTGCGCCCTGAATAGTGCGAACAGGTAATGAGTTGGCTAGCAGAAAATGCCTCTAGATATGTGTTGAGTAGCAAATCCCGAGGGTCCACACAGAAACACTTGAGTAGCCCAGAGGCTGGCCCATTGAATCCTCAGCCTGGTCACCCTTCCTCACAACATCAGTATTATAAGGAAACACATGACACCAAAGCAGGTTACTCTGAGGAACTGTTTACAAGAACCTTTGACCTTTCTTGCCGCTCACCGCGCAACACCACCAACACAGGTGAGGCCGCGGTGTGCAGTGTTGCACAGATCTTTGTGCACCCAAGGCCAGAAAAAAGCCATGTTGTTGGCCGTGACATGCTGGGCAATCAGGTGGAAGTATTGGAGAATGATGAGAGACAGTTGCCCTCAAGTCAGCCTGAAACCTCAATTCCCGAAGATATTGACCTTCAGGAATTTGAAGACGACATGGTCGATGATGAGGTGACTGATCCAATATGGACGGGTGGCATGGATTGCGAGAGCAGCAGTGCAGAGGAGCATGTGCCCATAGTCCGCAAAAAGGCTGTAAGACATAGGGTTTCGACCACTGCCAGAGGTCAATCGACTGTGCACATGACACCACCACCTGTGGCATCTCAGAGTCCAAGGGTCCGTGCACCACCTTTGCCATCTCAGAGTCCAAGGGTCCGTGGTGCGATTGTGTGGGAGGTTTTTTCCAAGAGTCCTTCGGACCAAACGGTTGCAATTTGTCAAATCTGTCAGACCAAGCTTAGCAGAGGCAAAAATACTTCCAGCTTGGGCACCTCCAGCATGAGAAACCTTATGTTAGCCAAGCACGCCACTAAGTGGTTGACATCTCTAGGTGAAAAACACGATTTCCAGACTCAAAACTATGCCACTTCCCCTGGGCTGCCTTCTTCCCAAACTGGTGTGCAAGAAGGTGGCACTGAGGCCTCCTTCTCCCAACCTGATGTTGGCCAAACTCAATCATCAACGACATCAGCTTTAATGTCCCAGCGTTCCGTTCAGTTGTCCTTACCACAGACCTTCGAAAAGAAGCGAAATACCCCGTTACGCACCCAAGGGCAGAAACCATAACTGCACACATTGCACGATTGATAGCCCTTGAGATGTTGCCATATCGGCTTGTGGGAACAGAGGCTTTCCGTGACCTTTTGGCGGTGTTAGAACATCGGTACTCTGTGCTTAGCCGCCACTATTTTTCTCGTTGTGCCGTCCCCTCTCTCCACAATCACATGTCTGTAAACATCGAACGGGCACTCACCAACGCCATAACAGGGAAGGTACACTTAATCACAGACACGTGGACAAGCGGAAGTGGACAGGGACGCTACATCTCGCTGACGGCACACTAGGTGAACCTGGTGGCGGCTGGTACAGAGTCTGGGCCGGTAATATCCCATATAGTTCCCACACCCAGAATAGCGGGGCCCACTTCACAGTTTCAGTAGCCTCCTACACAGCATCCTCCTCAACATCCGCCGGTGTCCAACCGTCGACATCATTCCCCAGCTGGGATCTCTGCAGCACTGCCTCGACTAAGCAGCAACACGCTCTACTGAAGCTCATCTGTATCGGTGTCAAATCTCCCATGGCACCTGAGCTTTTGAAAGCGATAACTGAGCAGACAGATGAGTGGCTTGAGCCTTTGGACCTCCGTCCATGGTTGGTAGTGTGCGATAATGGTCGTAATCGGGTGGCTGCTTTAAAGCTTGGAAAGCTTGGACACGTTCCTTGTATGGCCCACGTTGTAAATTTAGTACTTTAGCACTTTCTGAAGAAATACCCTGGGATACCAGACCTACTTACCAAGCTACGACGTATTAGCGCACATTTCCGTAAGTCATTTCCCTCTTTTGCTGGCCTGGCAGTGCTGCAGCAGCGCTTACACTTGCCTCGTCACAGACTAATATGAGACCTCCCTATGAGATGGAATTCAACCTATCATATGTTGGCCAGGATCCATGAGCAGCAGAGGGCAGTATCCCAATTCCAGCTGGAACATGCGTGTCAGACGCAGCTGCCAGACATAAGTACTGCAGAGTGGGTGTGGATTGCAGACATTTGTCAAGTATTGGAGAATTTTGATTACTGTACCAACATTGTGAGCAGTGAGGATGCTGCTATTATCAGCATTGCCATTCCACTGATTTGTTTATTGAAACGCTCTCTGGATGGTCTGACTGACCAAAGTGTTCATGCACCCGAGTTGTCTGTGGATCCAGACTTCACAATGGTAGCTAGTAATCCAAACAGCCTCAGCCAACAAGCTCAGGCCACCTTTTCTCAGCATCATGAGGAGGAGGATGAAGAGGATGATGAAGAACAGGAATGCTTTGAAGTTAGTAACCAAGGGATTGACAACCCAAGCTTCAGGGCTGCTGTTCAGCACGGATGGCCTGAGGAGGAGCAGGAGGAGGAGAGAGAGACTGAGAAGGAGAGGAGGTTTAGGGAGACAGAATGTATTCTTAGCAGTGACACACAAACTTTCCCAGTTCGGAGTCTGGGACACATGGCACAGTTTATGTCACACTGCCTTTCTCATGACTGTCGGCTAGTCCACATTTTGGCAGACAACAAATACTGGTTATGTACCTTCCTTGACCCACACTACAAAGATAAAATTTGCTTCGCTTCTTGTGGAGGCAAATAAGGATTGTACTACGGAAACATTCAAGAGGGCTGTAGTGGAGCAGTTGATGAAACGATTACCTTCAGATCATGCTGGCATCAGAGGTAGCATGTCATCTCACGCAACAGGATTTCAAGAGGACTACGCATAGTAGGAGAAACACAGGCGGGGGATTAATGTGCCAAAACTGGTCCATTTTCCATAAACCATTAACTGCGAATCAGATACCGGTTGGAGGAACGATGACAAGAAGGGAACAGTTAAGTAAGATGGTGAGAGACTATGTAGGTGACCATATCAGCGTGCTTTCTGAGTCTACTGTTCCCTTTAACTATTGGGTTTCCAAGCTCAACCCTTGGACAGACCTCGCGTTATACGCTTTAGAAATGCTACCTTGCCCTGCTGCGAGTGTGTTGTCTGAGCGTGTTTTCAGCTCAGCGGGGTCAATAACAACAGATACTCACATACGACTATCCACGGAAAGTGCAAACAGTTTGACCATGATCAAAATGAACCATAGATGGATTGCCCCAGAGTATCTCAGGCCGCCTGTTAACAAGACCCAATAATAAGTGTAGCCCCAAAATTTGGATTTCTTAAGTTCAAATTAGTTCCATTGTTTCTCATTCAAGACTATTTTGTCTTCTATCATCTAATGACACCGCATGACTAATGTAACTTGTTATGCTGCTGCCATGTAATTGTTTGGCCAAATCACCCAGGGCAATATTTTTCAAGCTTTTGTACATTATGCACTAGCACAAGCACTGTCGAGGCTACATTGTCTAGAACAATTGGTCAGGCAGTCTCTATTTGTGTTCTTTACTGATGCTATGCTCCACAGTGTTACACATGGCCCCCTGCAAAACCAGAATTTTTTTTAGCTTCTTGGCATGTTATGCCCTGTTGCTTATCCTACCATTTTTTTAAATAAGCTCTTGGAAGCTGTTGGGAGTACCTACTGATGCAGTGCTAAATAGTGTCTGAACCATTATCCCCTGGAGAAACTGAATGTATTAAACTCCTTGGCATGTTATGCCCTGTTGCTTATCCTACCATTTTTTTTAAGCTGTTGGGAGCTCTTGGAGTACCTTATGATGCTTACCTACATGGTGTCTGAACGTTTACACCCTAGAGGAATTGAATGTATTAAATTCTTTGGCATGTTATGCCCTGTTGCTTATGCTACCAATTTTTTTTAAAATAAGCTGTTGGGAGCTCTTGGGAGTACCTTCTGATGCTTAGCTACATGGTGTTTGAACCTTTACACCCTAGGGGACACTGAATGCATTAAACTCCTTGGCATGTTATGCCCTGTTGCTTATGCTACCATTTTTTAATAAAAAGCTGTTGGGAGTACCTACTGATGCAGTGCTCCATAGTGTCTGAACCATTATCCCCTGGGAAAACAGACTTTTTTTTTAAATCCTTGGTGTTAGCTAGTGGAATAAAGCCTCAGTTCCAGACTCCAAACTCTGCCACTTCCCCTGGGCTGCCTGCTTCCCAAACTGGTGTGCAAGAAGTTGGCGCTGATGCCTCCTTCTCCCAACCTGATGCTGGCCAAACGCCATCATCAACGACCACATCCACTTCTGTGTCCCAGCATTCCGTTCAGTTGTCCATACCACAGACCTTCAAATAGAAGCGAAAATACCCCGTTACGCACCCAAGGGCAGAAACTATAGCTGCACACATTGCACGATTGATAGCCCTTGAGATTTTGCCATATCGGCTTGTGGGAACAGAGGCTTTCTGCAACCTTTTGGCGGTGTGAGAAAATGAATGTATTAAACTTCTTGGCATGTTATGCCCTGTTGCTTATGCTACCAATTTTTAAAAAAAAGCTGTTGAGAGCTATTGGCAGTACCTTCTGATGCTGTGCTACATGGTGTTTGAACAATTCCCCCCTGGGGAAACTGATTTTTTTTTTTTTAATCCTCAGTGTTAGCTAGTGGAATAAAGCCTGAGTTCCAGAGTGAAACAACTACCACTTCCACGGTGCTGCATGCTTCACAAACTGCGGTCTAGGAAGCAGGCGATGATGCCTCCTGCTCCCAACGTGCTTTTGGTCAGATGAAATCATCATCAATGACATCAGCTTCGATGTCCCAGCGTGGCATTCATTTGTCCAAAAAACATACATTTCTGAATCATTTGAACAGAATTTGAATAGAGGGCCACTGGAGCCGGTGGTGTTGGTGGAGGAGGAGGAGGAGGACGAGGGCAAGGCCAACATCCAAATGGCCACATTGGCAATAGCACTGTAAAGTGTTATGGAGTACGTATTCCAACTTTTACACTAATGATATAGGGGACGCAGAAAACTACAAATGACTGCCATCCCTCCCCAATGTATGTTACAGGGCCCACCTGAGAGCCCTAAGAAGTCTGAGATTTGAGGGCAGCCAGTGGCCCTTAGAGGGCCACTGAAGCCGGTGGTGCTGGTGGAGGAGGGCAAGGTCAAGATCCCAACGGGCACATTGTAGCTGACCTTTTAAAGTGCTTTCAAATATGTCCCAAAAAAGTAGGTGTGAGACAGACACCAATATAATGTATGTTACAGCCCTTTCTAAATCGAAAAAGAAGGAAAAATATAAAAAACAAAACGTGTGAACATATGCTTAAGTGTTTTTTTGGTTTTTTTTTTGGAGGTCGGGGCTTGATTTGACGTTTTATTAGTTATTAGGCACTAGAAACTGTTTCTTAGCAATTTCCCCTCTTGTACTTTAGTTTGAGAGCTGTTCTGGCGAGTACGTAAACGCCGCGTGCTGCTCTGAGCATGTTATTCAAAGACACCGGAAATGCAGTAAGGCACCTTCTACAGGCTGTGCCTATACTGTTTCAGCCTTTTCCCATCCATTTCAGCCTTTTCCTCAGTCACTACAGGTCACCGACAGGTCCGACGTAAAATTATTTTGGTTTCCCATAGCGTTACATTGGGGGTCGAATATTCGCGAATACTCGAATATCGGTGAGGTATTCGTCGGATATCCATCGAATAATAGGGTATTCGATCATCCCTAATCATTATTCATTAACATGGGCTGAAAGGCCCCTCTGCCAGGAAGAAGCCATTACTCCAAAAGAAAAAAAAGGCAGATTAATGCTTGCAAATGCATACAGGATCAGACCTTAATTTTTGGAGACATGTAATGTGGTTTAACAAAACTAAAATTGAACTGTTTGGCCATAATGACCATTGTTACCTTTGGAGGAAAAAGGGAGAAGATTTGAAGCCTAAGAATACCATCCCAACTGTGAAACACAGAGGTGGCAGCATCATGTTGTGGGGTTGTTTTGCTGCAGGAGGGACTGGTGCACTTCACAAAATTGACGGCATCATGAGGAAAGAAGATTATGTGGCAATACTGAAGCAACATCTCAAAACATCAGCCAGGAACTTAAAGCATGGTCGGAAATGGATCTTCGAAATGGACAATGACCCAAAGCACACAGCCAAACTGATTAAAAAGAAGTTTATGGATTCCAAAAGTCAATGTTTTGGAGTGGCCATCACAAAGTCCTGATCTAAACCTGAAAATGAATGGGCAAAGCTGAAAAGGCAGGTGTGAGCAAGGAAACCTACAAACATGGCTCAGTTACACCAGTTCTCTTAGGAGGAATGGGTCCAAAATCCTACCAAATATTGTGAGCAGCTTGTGGAAGCAGTGGGTACCGTCAATAGAGGCAGACCATGCCACTGCTATGGGGGCCGTGACCTGAAGGGGCCTGGGGAGGCTGCCTGTGGTGTGTGTACTTTCACTTTCCTCATTTCCAGCACGGGCGGGCTGCCCCAGGACGGTCACCAAGCAGTTGATTAAGGTGGGGGCCCGCAATGTTTGTATAGCTGCAGGCGGCAGCAACACAGAGATGCAGAGTCCAACTCACAGAGCGGCCTCTGCTGTAGAGGAGGGAGTGGCCAGGCAGCGTCTTCTACCAGTCAGCTGTGAGAGCTGCCAGGAGGAGAACAGCCAATCAGCAGAGAGGGAGGAGCTTGTTCAGTACAGCCGCGGGAGAATGAAAATATGGAAAGGAAAAAATAGAGCAGGGGAAGGAGCAGAGACCTGAGCAAGAAGAGACAAGAGAGCAGAAGAAGTAGAGCAAGGAGAGACAACAGAGCAGAATAAGCTGAGGAAACAGAGAGCTAAGCAAACAAGAAGAAGAGAGAGCAGAAGTACCAGAAAGGAAAAGAGGAGGACAGGATCTGAACACAGCCAGGAGGAGCCACAGGAAGTGGTGGCAGAAGCCACTAACATCTCTCACAGCACAGGAGCAGGTAAGTATTATAATGTACAAATGTCTGCCTATAAAACTACAAAAAGAAACTGCCTTGTGCTGTGATATCCCTGTGTGTAATATCTCTGTACTAAAAGGGAAACAGTCAGCTAGCTGTAAGTAAATGCTTTGTGCAGCCCTGTGCAACAGAGCATGAAGTAGAGCCAATACACCAGATGAGGCACTGCAGAGGGGTATCAGAGTAGGAGGGAAACAGTCAGAAAGCCCCATGTATCACTATCGTAAGCGTGGAACTTCCCTCCTGTTCCCTCCTGTTCTTTTTGGCATATTTTTGCACTTGTTGCCCCATATCTATATCTGTACAGGGATTGATAGTTCTTGGTTCAGTGGATCATCATACTGGGTATAGCATCCTATGTATTACTTTTTCGTTATTTGGATCACATGGATGCCCTGACATGTTAGCAGTGAGCTATAATAACCTGTAATTAAGCTATAGGTGTGACACTGTACTGACTGTGTAATACAACTCGCATTTAATCAATGTATTGAATTGTTATTGTGCATTATTGTTTATGGGCATATTATAAGAGTGGGTTATCATAAGTGCCACATCTGATATATTGGGTCTTCTCCATGCTCTGTTCCACGGAGCATTTATTCAGGGCTACCTGACGGTCTTCCCTATTCTAACATGCTGTATAGAAGAGCCCACCGCTGTGTAGAACGTAAAAAACACTTTATAATACTTACCTAACGGCCGGTGCGGTGCAGACTGGTCGGATGGGTGTTTCTGTTTTAAGGTTCCGGTGCCTCCTCTTTCGCCCATCTTTGTCCTCCTCCTTCTGAAGCAGGGTACATGACACGTCCTACGTCATTGCATACTCACCGGCATTGAGGTCCTGCGCAGGCGCACTACAATACTTTGATCTGCCCTGCTCAGGGCAGATCAAAGTGCGCCTGCGCAGAACCTCAATGCCTTGGTGAGTATTATAAAGTGTTTTTTACAATCTACACAGCGGCCTGGGCTCTTGTATACAGCATGTTAGAATGCTGTGTATAAGAGCCCACTGGTGGTGACTGCAGCTTATAGGCCCCAAATCTGGTGACAGGTTCCCTTTAAATGATTTTATGATATGTGTTTACTGTCCTTTTGGATTTAATAAAGATTGTTATATTTTTATCTAGCATTTCTATTTTCTGGTGTGGGCATCCATTATGTCTGAGCTTTTTTCTTCTTCAGTTTTGGTCGTATTGTGATCATGCAGGATGCTACACTCAGTGTTATTTATTTAGTCTGGGTATGCACCTCTTTTTTGTATATATATTATCCCTGCACTGTGACATCACTGTGTGTATTATCCCTGTACTGTGACATCACTGTGTGTATTATCCCTGTACTGTGACATCACTGTGTGCATTATCCCTGTACTGTGACATCACTGTGTGTATTATCCCTGTACTGTGACATCACTGTGTGTATTATCGCTGTACTGTGACCTCACTCTGTATTATCCCTGTACTGTGACATCACTGTGTGTATGATCACTGTATTGTAACATCACTGTGTGTATTATCCCTGTACTGTAACATCACTGTGTGTTGCCCCTGTACTGTGACATCACTGTGTGTATTATCCCTGTACTGTGACATCACTGTGTGTATTATCCCTGTACTGTGACATCACTGTGTATTATCCCTGTACTGTGACATCACTGTGTGCATTATCCCTGTACTGTGACATCACTGTGTGTATTATCCCTGTACTGTGACATCACTGTGTGTATTATCGCTGTACTGTGACCTCACTCTGTATTATCCCTGTACTGTGACATCACTGTGTGTATGATCACTGTATTGTAACATCACTGTGTGTATTATCCCTGTACTGTAACATAACTTTGTGTTGCCCCTGTACTGTGACATCAGTTTATTATCCCTGTACTGTGACATCACTGTGTGTATTATATCCTTGCACTGTGACACCACTATGTATTATGCTTGTACTGTGACATCACTGTTTAGTATTCATGTACTGTGACATCACTGTATTATCTCTGTACTGTGACATCACTGTATGTATTATTCCTGTACTGTAACATCACTGTGTATTATCCCTGTACTGTGACATCACTGTGTGTGTTATCCCCTGTACTGTGAATTATCCCTGTACTGTACAGAATTATGGTTCCACTTCCTACGGCTATGAAGAGGGTCATAATCGTTACCATTATATGGGGGAGACAGATGTAAAAATTTATAGGCAAGAAGGAGGACATCGCTACTTTAGGCCAAGTTCACACACTGCAGATTTGGGGGAGATTTGCGGTGTGAACCCACTGTCTTTGGGCAGTGGACTTTGCTCAGTAAGAGGACGGTGGCTATATTCAGACTATGTGGTGATAATATTTAGTCATGGTGTTGCAGTATTATTTTGCAATGTATAGTCGTGTTATTGGTTTTGATATGGTGGGTGCTGTTCAGTATCACTATGCAGTATGTATTATTTGGTAATTGTATGACTAGTTTGTTGATGCATTACTAAAAAGAAATGTAGATATTTATAGATTTGTATTATTTCATTATTTTTCTGCCAGCAGTAAATGTATCAGTAATTACTGTGAGACACTTTGGTACGATTACTTTTAGTACTGTTTACTCTGGAGATCTTTAGTTTGTTGGCTGCGGCTGATTTCACTGTGTGCAGGTGCTGCGGTGCTCAGCGAGCGTCAGGTGTCACGCATAGTCACAAAACAGGAGCACAGGCGCACAGCAGTGCCTAGACTGGTGCTCTGCAGATGAAGCCACACCTAGTAATAGTCTGCTTACTGGACTGGTAGATGTATAGCCTGGCTAAAATAAAGATTAATTCATAAGAGGCATATCTAGGGGGGGGCTGGCGGGGCATCTGCCCCGGGCGCAACTGTCAGGGGGGTGCAGGCGGGCTGCCTGATGCGACAGTGTGGAAGTCTGCCGGGGGTGGTGGGAGCCGGCTATTCTCTGAGCGCAGCTGTCACGCTGACAGCCGAACTCATAGAAAGTGTAGCATGCGACTCCCACTGCTCAATTGTCCTTGTACCTGTCAGACGCGAGTACAATTGAAGTGGTGATCACTGGCGCTGACTTCCGGGTCAGCACCACGGCTTTCATGTGATCAGGTCAGCTGATCAGACTGCTGACCCGGAAGTCAGGGCCGCAGCGCGGAGGCGGCAGAGAAACGCTGATAAGTGCTCTAGTGGAGCTGAAGACACGGATGAGGAACAGCATGTGGACAGAGAGGATGAGGAGTGATGCATGGGGAGAGAGAGGATGAGGTTTCATGCATGGGGAGAGAGAGGATAAGGTTTCATGCATGGGGACAGAGAGGATGAGAGGTGATGCATGGGGAGAGAGGATGAGGGGTGAAGCATGTGGACAGAGAGGATGAGGGATGATGCATGTGGACAGAGTATGAGGGGTGATGCATGTGGACAGAGAGGATGAGGGGTGATGCATGGGGAGAGAGAGGATGAGGTTTCATGCATGGGGAGAGAGAGGATGAGGTTTCATGCATGGGGACAGAGAGGATGAGGTTTCATGCATGGGGACAGAGAGGATAAGGTTTCATGCATGGAGACAGAGAGGATGAGGGGTGATACGTGGGGACAGAGAGGATAAGGGGTGATGCATAGGGAGAGAGGATGAGGGGTGATGCATGGGGACAGAGAGGATGAGGGGTGGTGCATGGGGAGAGAGAGGATGTGGAGCGAACTGGAAATAAATTTTGAGGACACAGAATAAAGAGTGACATGGTATGAGGAGCAAGTGGGCAGGTTGGTTGAGTGAGGGGGAAAAGTATATGGACACACAGGAGGTAGTGAGGAGACCGTAAGGGATGAGAAGAATGTGAGGGGCACAGAATTAAGACTGAATGGTAGAGGGGTGCAGTATGGGGAGGGGGCAGAATGGGAGGACAGTGTGAGGTTAAAGCAAGGAGAGGGAGTGTGATGAAGGCACAGTATAAAGACTAGGCAGTATAAGGGGACACAGTGTAAAGGACACTATAAACAGTAGGCTCAGTATGGAAATAGAGGGAATGTGGAGGGCATATACCATAAGAGGGGCAGTGTGGGTCATATTTTGTGCAGAGAATACTGTGAGGGGCCATTATTTATTCTGAGGCACAGTGTAGGGCAGATATTTTTAAGTAGAAGTATAATCATTCTGCTATTTTTAGGGGCATCGTGTCGGGATGTGTTACAGAAGACCAGAGAAGATGGAAATCTGCAGAGACGAGCAGTGAATGTGAAAAGTCATCATTGCGTCAGGACAAGATGAAGAATAGAAAGAAATGACTAGAGACAACATCATCTATAAGGTACCTGAATGTAAATGTTTATTTGTGATACTGACTATGTCCCATCATTAGGCCTCGCGCCCACTTGCGCTTTGCTTCTGATGTGAGCTCAGTGGGACTCCCACTGTTCAGCTGATTATGGTGCAGGTGGACGGAAATGCTTATTTCTGGATCTGCTCCATCCTCTGATGGTGTCCGCGGCCGGGTACTGCACATCCACCTCATTGATTTTAATAGAAGACTGCTGCCACTATCAGAAGACGGAGCAGATCCAGAACTGAGCACATCTGGCCACCTGCCACCACCGGCACCTAAAGTATGGAATTGGTGGGGTTGCCAGGTGCCAGACCCTGACCAATCAGACATTGGTGATCCATCCTAAAGAAAGGCCATTAATGTTAAAGTAGTGGAAAATCTCTTTAATAAAGTCGTGTGCCGTCTGACAAGTTAAGGGTTACTATGTTTTTATTTATGTTGTTAGGAGCATTAAAGGGGTTGTCTAAATTTGTGATGAGTCTACAGTCACTCCTTGTGTCACTGTGACTGCAGCCTTCTGAATTCTCACAGTGCGCACACTGAACGCTGTCAGGATTCTCTGGTGCCGGCGGTGAGAGTGGGAGGTTATGAAGCTGCAAGTATGCGATCTATATAGATATAGTCACCTGCTGAACAGACATGCTCAATGAAAATTAATTGACTGAGCCTGGACACATCAAATCAGAATGTGGCCAGAAGTCTACAAATCTCATACTTGTGCTCACATGATCGTCCACTCTCTCCACTGGCACCGGAGAATCCTAAAAGTGTGCAGAGCATGCATTTAAAGAATTAAGAAGCCTGAAGTCACGAATAGTCACTGCAGATTTTCATCTCAAATCTGGACAACCCCTTTAATTACAAAATTAAGCAGTGTAGTATCCCTCAGTTCTAACAGTGTGTAATATACCGACTGTCAAAATTCAGCTCTACTCGCTGGTTCCAGTAGTCATCACATGGCTGCTCCACTCATATGTGATTTTCATACTTGCATGTGAGAACTGGCTTTTCTTCCTACGTTTCTCATTGATCATTGAGAGAATTATTAAGAGAAGCTCGTCATCACTTGACTGTAAGTATGCAAATCACATATGAGTGATTGGTCACATGACGACTACCCAACCTGCTTGTTGGGCGGCCAGCTTATGAGAGCGATCTGCTGATCGTTCATAATAGCCGGCCGATCAGCTGATTGTTCACAGAAGCCGGCCACTGGGAGATCAGCTGATCACTCTCAAAAGCCGGCGGCCAGCTATTGTGAGCGATCACTCGTTTTGCAACGGAATCCGCTTTCTTGTGACAATGAATTTCAATTCTTGTCACCCGTTGTACAACGCATCAGTCACAAGCATCAAGCAATGCATGTGACTGATGCAAAACAACGGAAATGTGAACCTAGCCTAAGATGCATTTTTCCTGCCAAGAGATGCAGAAATTGTGCCTAAATTTCTGCACTAAATACTTAACGTGTGCACAGACCCTAAGACTAAATAAATCCTCTAAATTTTCTGTAAGACAACTTAAATTTCACATAGTGTTATTCTGGCTTTCCAGCACTTTGGACGCTGTAAATGTGCTATACTCTTCATGCAATCCATAAATCAACAAATACGGTATATTTTACATTAGCTTCATATCAGGTGGGCCTGTCTGTTCTTAGTCCGGCCCTGGATAGACAGACAGACAGAGTTGTGCTCAAAGGTTTACATACCCTGGCAGATTGTTTGCTTTCTTGGCCTCTTTTAGAGAATATGAATGATAAGACAAAATTTTTTCTTCCACTCATGGTTAGTGGTTAAGTGAAGCCATTTATTGTCAAACTACTGTGTGTTGTCTTTTTAAATCATAATGACAACCAAAAACATCCAAATGACCCTAATCGAAAGTTTATTGTCCTAATAACATGTATAGAAGTTGACACAAATGGATTTGAATGGCTAATAAATAAAAGAAACATCCTCACCTGTGACCTGTTTGCTTGTAATCAGTGTGTGTGTGTGTGTATATAAAAGCGGAGTGAGTTTCTGGGATCCAAACAGACTCTTGCATCTTTCATCCAGCCAAAGCAGTTTCTGGATTGTGAGCAGGGCCGGATAATAGGCGGGGCAGGCGGGGCTTCAGCCCCGGGGCCCCCACCAAAAGAGCTTCCAAGGGGGCCCCCACCACCAGGGCTATACTTGCCACCCGTCAGCAATTTTTTTTCTTCACACCCGCTCCCCCTCCGTAAAGACAGTCTAAATCAGCTGTGTTTTCAGGGTGGGGGGTGAGCACCTACAATTATTTGTATCTGCGTCTCTAAGACGCAAAAACAAACTGCGGGTGCAGGATGCTGATTGACCCCGGAAGTACCAGCGCCTGTACTACCGGGGTCAGAGGTGTGCCTGCTCCCTGCTCTGCTGCGGCGTCCAATGCTGCGGACGTCACAGCAGGACGCCGCGGACGTCACAGCAGGATGCCGCGGAGGAGAAGACCAATGCCGCGGCAGCTGAGGAGAAGACCCACGCCGCGGCCGCTGAGGAGAAGACCCACGCCACGGAGAAGACCGCCGCCGCGGCCAGGAGAGGAGACTCACCGAAGCAGGAGGATGGCCGCGGCACCGAAACAGCAGCAGGAGGACGGCGGCCTATACCGGAGCAGCAGGAGGATGGCATCAGAGCAGGTAAGGGCAGAGCTGAAGAAAGATGTGTGGTGTGATGCAGAGGTGTGTGTGTGTGTGTGTGTGTGTGTGTGTGTGTGAAGCAGAGCTGTGTGTGTGAGAAGCAGAGCTGTGTGTGTGTGAAGCAGAGCTGTGTGTGTGTGAAGCAGAGCTGTGTGTGTGTGTGAAGCAGAGCTGAAGAAAGATGTGTGGTGTGAAGCAGAGCTGTGTGTGTGTGTGTGAAGCAGAGCTGTGTGTGTGTGTGTGTGTGTGTGTGTGTGAAGCAGAGCTGAAGAAAGATGTGTGGTGTGAAGCAGAGCTGTGTGTGTGTGTGTGTGTGAATCAGAGCTGTGTGTGTGTATATATGAATCAGAGCAGTCTGTGCGGCACCCCAGAACTATATGGGTCCCCCAGAGCGCTAAGCCACCCATCCCAGTAATGTGTACGCCACCAGAGCTGTTTGCCACTCCAGTAACGTCTATGCCCCCCCCCAGTAACGTCTATGCCCCCTGCCCCTCCTGTAATGTATATATTGTAGGCCCCAGCCCCTCCTGTGATGTATATACAGCAGTGCTGTGTCAGTGTGCATGGTGTGCAGTCATGTCTGTTAGTGATGGCCATCATGCAACACAGCCATATGTCCTGGAGGAGCTGTAAACAAGCGGGGGAGGTGAGTGAGGCTGCTTGTGACTTCTCCATATTAACACCTGTAATGCGTCTGTATCTGCATGTATGTCAGTGTATATGACTGTGCATATATTTGTCTGTTTAAATGTATTTTTGTGAATTTGTCTTCAAATATGTATATGTACGTATGCCTGTATTTGTATGTGCGTGTCTGCGTGTGGATGAGGCCCACTGAGACTCAACCGGGGACCACAAAAACCTGGAGCCGAACCTGGCTGCCTTAACATTGGGATCAATTAAAAATATGTGAGTAACTCTACTTCCTGTGTATAAGTGACGGCTGTGAGTGATCCTGGACTGTATCTGTATTGTACTGTGTGTATAAGTGACAGCTGTGAGTGATCCTGGACTGTGTCTGTATTGTACTGTGTGTATAAGTGACGGCTGTGAGTGATCCTGGACTGTGTCTGTATTGTACTGTGTGTATAAGTGACAGCTGTGAGTGATCCTGGACTGTACCTGTATTGTACTGTGTGTATAAGTGACAGCTGTGAGTGATCCTGGACTGTATCTGTATTGTAGTACTGTAAATCTGAATGTGGCAGAACAGGGTAAGATACATGTTCATTGGATTTATATCTAAATGCTACAGTTCGTGCTCTACTGTTATGGCTAAAAAAATGTTAACGTTTATGGGGCCCCCACCAGATTTTCTGCCCAGGGGCCCCCACCAACCTTAATCCGGCCCTGTGAGTCATGAGGAAAGCAAAAGAATTGTCAATGGATCTACAGGAAAAAATAGCTGAGTTGTATAAAAACAGGAAAGAGATACAAAAATATATCCAAGGAATTGATAATGCCAGGAAAGTTGTTTGGGAAGCAAAGAAAAACCCACAAATAACATCAGCTGAAATACAGGTCTCACTGACAACTAGCGGTGTGGCTGTTTCAAGATGCACAATGAGGAGGCACTTGAAGAAAAATGGGCTGCATAGTTGAGTTGCCAGAAGAAAGCCATTACTGCGCAAATGCTACAAAGTATCTTGCCTACAATGCGCCAAACAGCAAAGAGACAAGCATCCAAACTTCTGCAACAAGGTAATTTGAAGAGATGAGACCAAATCAAATGTTTTGGCTACAACCATAAATGTTACATTTGGAGAGGTTTCAACAAGGCCTATAATGAAAGGAACACCATTCCTACTGTAAAGCTCAGAGGTGGATCGCTACTGATGTGGGACTGTGTGAGGTACAAAGGTACAGGAAACTTGGCCAGAATTGAAGGAAAGATGAATGCAGCAAGTTATCAGCAAATACTGGAGGCAAATTTCCACTCAGTAGCCCGGAAGTTGCACATGGGATATACTTGGACATTACAACACGACAACGATCCAAATCACAAGGCCAAGTTGACCTGTCATTGGCTACAGCAGAACAAAGTGAAGGTTCTGGAGTGGCCACCTCAGTCTCTTGACCTCAATATCAATGAGCCACTCTGGGGAGAATTCAAGCACACAGTTCATGCAAGAAAGCCCAGGAATTTACAGGAACTGGAGGCTTTTTGCCAAGAAGAATGGGCAGCTTTACCATTTGAGAGAAAATAAAATGCCTCATCCACTACCACAAAAGATTTCAAGCTGTCATTGATGTTAGAGGGGGCAATACACAGTATTAAAAACTGGGGTATGTGAACTTTTGATCAGGGTTATTTGGATGTTTTTAGTTGTCATCATGATTTATAAAGAAAAAATACAGTAGTTTGACAATAAATTGCTTCACCCAACCACTAACCATGAGTGGAAAAAAAGATTTTGTGTTATCGTTCATATTCTCTGAAAAAAGGCCAAGAAAGCAAAATAAATCTGCCGGGGTATGTAAGCTTTTGAGCACAACTGTAGACAAAACATAAAATAGATAAAAAGAAAGAACAGATAGAATAGATAGAAATAACAAAATAGATTGATAGATAGAGTGATTGCGAGCTTGGCCAGCTGTTTTTTTATTATATTTTGGTAAAAAAAAAAAAATGACATGGGATCCCCGCAGTTTTCAAATCCAACACAGGAACAGCAGCTGTGGGCTCCAATCCTCAGGTATCTGCTTTACTTTGGATGGTTATGAAAAATAGAGGGGATCCCAAGCTTTTCTTCTTTAATTATTTGATTAATCTTAAAAAAAAAAAAAAATAAGACGTGGGATCCGCTCATTTTTTTTTTTTTTTTTCTATAAACCAAGCAAGGTACAGCAGACAACTAGGCGCTGATATTATTAGGGTGGGGAGGGCCATGGTTATTTGTCCTTTTTCAGCTTAACACTAGCAGTCCGCAGCCATCCTAGAAGTAAAATCCTTTAGATGTGCCAATTGCTCTGCTGGACCCGACACTTCCCGTTGCCCTGGTGCGATAGCAATCGAGGCAATAAGAAGTTAATGGCAGCCCACAGCTGCCACTAAGCCCTAGATTAGTAATGGGAGGCCTCTAAGAGACCCCATGACTTATCTGTAGGTCCGAGGTAATCCCCATGAGGTCTCACTACTCTTCCAGCACTGCTACTTAATTTGCTATCTGAAGCTTAAAGCGAACACCATAGAACATGACCACCTGCTGTGAGGTTCAGTCAGCAACTGAAGTGAGCCATGTGATCAGCAGTGATGTCACTGAGGTAATTTGCGGTCACAGGTGGTGATGGGGGGGTCTCAGACTCCTCTCAATATTAATCTAGGGCTTAGTGGCAGCTGTGGGCTACCATTAACTCCTTATTTCCTCGATTGCCACTGCACCAGGGCAATCTGGAAGACCAGAGTTAAGTGCCGGGACTGTCGCATCTAATTGAAGCGGCAATTCTGAGCAGCTGCAGGCTGATATTTTTAGGCTGGGGAGCGCCCAATAACCATGGGACTCCCCAGCTGGAGAATACCAGCCCCCAGCTGTTGGGCTTTATCTTGGCTAAATATCAAAATTGGGGGGGGGGACCACACACCATTTTTAAAAATTATTTAAATAATTAAAAAAAGAGCAGCATCCAGTTTCTCCTGTTTTGATACCTAGCCAAAATAAGCGCATGGGTGGGAGCTGCAGACTGTAGCTATGACTATCTTTGATGGGTATCATAATTTGGGGGGGACTCTATGCCAATTACTGTACAATATAGACCAGCTCATCAGGGATTGGAAGCATCAGACATGCTGTCACTGAGCATGGGGGCATGTCTGACTGCAACCAATGACAGATGCCGGTGGGAGGGGAAAGCAGTGGATATTCAATGAAGGCTAATGAGCGGACTGGGAAGTGAATGAGCGGCCGCAGGAGCCATGTGACAGCCGCGCTGGTGATTCTGTAAGTATGAAGCACTTGCTCCTACCCCTTTGCACTGGATTTTGGTCCCCATAGAATTTATGTAGGGACCAACATCTGGCCAGATACCAGGGATCAATCCCCCGTCGACCCCAAGTCAGTGGGGTATTGATCTGCTAGTCCTCTTAGGCCTAAGCCACACGGCATGAAAATCGGTGTAAGTGGAGTGCGATAAAAAAAAATCGCATTTGACTTGGACCAATTTTAGCCTGTGTGTCAGCACACATGAGCGATTATTTTCTCAGCCTTAATTGGACCGAGATAACAACCGCAGCATGCTGCGATTGTAATGCGATCATTGTTTCTCTCGCACCTATTCAAGTGTATAGGGCGAGAGAAAATCGCACTGCACTCGCGGTACACCGGTGTACCGCGAGTGCAGTGCGAGAATGGCATGATCGGACCTCAGTCGCAGGGACACTCACATTACACTCGGCTCAGCTGTACTGCCAGCGTGAGCCGAGTGTCATGCGAGGGGATCGCAGTAATCCCCGTGTGGCCCCAGCCTTATCACTAGTGAGAAACGCAAGGACTAAACCCAAAAAATATTGACATGCTGCATTTTGGCTGCATCTTCAAAAACACAGCCAAAAAAATATGCACTGTGTAGACAGCAAAATAGAAATCTCAGACTTTGCTGGGGGAAGGAAATGCATGTATTTGGGTGCATCTTTGTGACCACAAAACTTCACCAAAAATGCAGTAAAAGATGCAGCGTGTGGATATAGTCTCAGGGTGTCTGTCATTTTAATGGAAAATATAGAGCAACATCAAAATAATAGTCATCCTTATAATTAATGGGGTCTCTCTGGCACTTTGTGTCTACGGTGAAACAAACCCATTGCCTTGAACAAAAAAAACTAAATTCCATATGCGAGTATGAACCCAACCTTAGATGCAATGGCAGATACAATCCCACATAATCTTAGATACACCAGCTAGTCAGATGCCCTCTTCAGCTGATAATCATTAGGTGGCTTTCTGGCAAATGTGAGCAAAGTGAGGTGACAAACAACTCCTTTCTAGTGTTAATTCACACGAGCGTTTTAAAAAAAATAAATAAATCAGGAAGTTTCAACAAGAAAATTCAGATGATTTTTTTTCTCAGTTGTCATCCTTGTGTAGTGCGTGCACAGTCCATTTTTTTTACAGCAGCAGCTATTAATCATTAACAAGACCATTTATAGTTTCCAATGTTTCAGAATTCCAATATACAGTATCTGTAAAAATGGATGTTATATTGTAGCTCTGTATGGCATCCTATTTTTTGTATGCACCTGTAGACTTGAATGGATGAGTCTCATCTGATTTTCAGAAGAAATTAGTGCATGCTGTCACAGCTTTTTTTACACACAAATTCGGAAAGTGAAAAAACTTCTTAATATGCCCTGTCCCATTCAATCAGACTGGTCCAAGTGCCATCTGTTTTTTTAAGGCCGGTTTCAGACGTCCGTGTTTCAGGTACGTGTGACATCTGTTTTTAACACGGATGTCACACGTAACCATGTTAATCTATGCTGTACTCACATGGTCGTGTTTTCACATTGGCCGTGTAACCCCTTATGACCCCGCACTCACACACGCAGACATGTCCGGCAGCATGGGTGTCACACAGATCGCACACTGATGTGATTCGTGTGACATCAGTGACACGTACCGGAGAAAACACGGGTCTTTTAAATAAAAAGATTCTCTGTAGTTATCTCTATCCAGCGGTTCTGTCTGCGGCTCTGCTGCCTCCTGCTCCTGATCCCCACTCATTATTATCATTGATTATTCACTGCACTGAAGCAGGAGCAGCACTGGGGAGTTCAGCTCTGGAGATCACATTGCTGGGGACAGGTGAGTATCCAGGGGTACGTACGTACGTACATACATACATACATACATACATACATACATACATACATACATATATATATATATATATAGGACCTGGAAGCCGGAGGATCATCGCGGGGACAGCATCG
The DNA here is from genome assembly GCF_048569485.1 of Anomaloglossus baeobatrachus. NCBI lineage: Eukaryota > Metazoa > Chordata > Amphibia > Anura > Aromobatidae > Anomaloglossus > Anomaloglossus baeobatrachus. The sequence goes on along the minus strand of NC_134359.1, from coordinate 173,881,117 downwards.
GGGACTCATCGAGTTCCCAATTAACTCTGATGAACCATGAAGTCACCGTTCTGACACCCGCTGTAGCGCGGGTGTCACTGGAGTGTCATCAGGAAGCTATTGGAGTTCATTGATAACTCCAATGACCTCCTGGATGTCACTGCGCACACACTTTTTTTTATAGATAACTATTCACCTGTCCCGCGATGCTGTCCTTGGCGGTGCTATACCCAGCGCTGTTATCTCCATGCTACAGCTTCCAGCTCCTCAGTGCAGTGAATATTCAGTGAGTATAATGAGCTGCGGTCAGGAGCGGGAGGCAGCAGAGCCGAAGAAAACCATTCAGGATACAGGTAAATATAGAAAATCTTTTTATTTCAGAGACCTGTGTTTTTTCCGGTACGTGTGACACGTATGCAAACACGGATGTCACATGTGTGACATACGTATGACACGTGTATGACCATAACAATGTGTGTGACTTGTACCTGATTAAACACGGATGTCTGAAAAAGGCCTAATGAATAGCACTTGGACCAAAAATACGGTTGTGCGAACGAGCCCTAACTCTCAATATGTGTTTACAAAGATTTATAATCTAAATAACATCCATAACCGGATCCCAAAAATGTCCGTCTTTATTTACTCAGAGAAAAATATATTTTTAAAAACTCAGGGTACATGATAAAACAAGATGACTTAGGACATCACTTATAGTGCTAGTGCTCCCGTAATTCTACCAATCTTTGTTAGTGGTCCTCCACTAATGATATTTCAATTATGGCATGTGACTACTACAGACTATCACTACCGCATTCTAATGTGTAGCTCTCAAGATGTATAATATTTTAGGAAAAATTATCATTTTGTACAAAATAATTTTCCCAATCCAAGAAAGTTCCATTAGGAAGAATTGTTTCCACTATATTTGGAGATGTATAACAAACCCCACTAGCATTTTATTATTCCTTCTCCATCTCCTTATCTCCACAAAACAGGGACTCAGCATTTTCGTTGGCCTCACCAGTGACGTAACTAGAGTTTGATGGGCCCTTCGGTAAAAATTTGACCTTTCCCCCCAACATGTTGGTCTGCTGTATGGGCACTCGCAGCGTTCTAAATCCCGTAAAGATATGAGTTGCCCTCCTCCATTATGTAGTAATGTCCTGCATTGTAGCACTGACATCCTTGCACCCCTTGCTCTCCTCCTAGCAGGGAAGCATGCTTACTCACTATCATGGCTGGCTCTCACCACCTCTGTGCTCCTCCGCAAGGGTGCTTCCTACTTCCCCCTCGGGGTCTGTGCATGAGGCACAGGTTCTCAGAGAGTGCTCCTAGGACGTGCGTGCACACCGCTGCCCTTCTCCTAAAGGGCCAGCGCATCACTCCCAGAAAGTGCCTCTCAGCCTATTGCTGAAAGGCACTCGGTACTGAAGGCACCATTTCACTAGGGAAGAGGCCTGATCAATGCTCGTGTTCAGTTAGTTGGTTGTTCTGTGCCCTATCCAGATACCCTGTTTCCCTTGAAAATAAGACACAGTCTTATATTTTTGTTTCCCCGAAAAAAACACTAGGTCTTATTTCAGGGAGACATGGTTTGGGGTAAGATTACCCACCAAAATATGCAGATGCCCCTTCCCAGGATCATCATACTTACCAAACCACGGGCGTCTGCATGGCTCCCAGGTCCTTCTTCGATCCACGGCGAGTGGTGCCAGCAGGTATGCTGCACGCCATCCTCCCATGCTTCTGGCCGACACACACATCAGATCACACACACGTACACTCACATCACATATTGTACATACAATTGCATGCGCACACACTCTCCCACATGATACCATTTGCTTCCAGCCAGCAGGGGACTCTCTGCTCTCTTGTCTCTATGATGCATTTCACCACTGGGACCACCTTGCGTTCCACCCACAGGTCCTGGAAGATCATTTGTACAGTGCACAGCGTCACAGTTCCTTAAGCCGCCGAGAAGCAATCAATCGCTGGATGTGGTGAGTGTGTGTGTGCAATCTGATGTGTGATTGTGTGTGTGTGTATGATCTCATGTGTGTGTGATCTGATGTGTGTGTTCCGCTGTAGGTCCTTGATGCATTCCACTGCTCCTGGTTGGCGTCTGGTGAGTATGATCGCAGGGTCTTCTCTCTTCTGGGGGTGTCCGCTGTCTATAATGAAGAGTCCTGCAGTATTCTTTAACTTTTAGCTGCATGGACACTTCATTATTGAACTGCGACTAGGGTCTTATTTTTAAGGGATGTCTTAGATTTTGGCCTTGCAGAAAACTCCTGCTAGGTCTTATTTTCGGGGGAGGTCTTATTTTCAGGGAAACACAGTAGTTGTCAAGTCCCCCTTGTTCATCCTGTCCTGCCTGTACCTGGTTCCAGTCCGTTCTGTCCT
>NC_134359.1:173866229-173871229 GCF_048569485.1 Anomaloglossus baeobatrachus | reverse complement strand
AGTTCTTAATAGAGTTTAATGGGAGGTCATTGTGGATCAGACCACCGGTTTCAAATTTTGATCTAGACATCCACACTGATGCAGCGGGGTCAACTGGTTTTGGTGCATATTGTTCGGGACAGTGGTGTGCAGATAGGTGGCCAGAGAGTTGGAGAAACAATGGGTTAACACGAAACTTAGTACTCCTTGAATTGTTCCCCATAGTGGTTGCTTGTGAAATTTGGTACAATATTTTCCAAAACCGAAAAGTGAGATTTCATTGTGATAACTTGGGAGTTGTAGAAGTCATCAACAAACAATCAGCTTCTTCCCTGCCTGTTGTTACGTTGCTGCGTCATCTAGTGCTGCGCTGTTTAAAGTCACATTGTCAGATTACAGCTGTGCATGTTCCCGGTGTTTGCAATTCTGTGGCTGATGCTCTGTCTCGTTTTCAGTGGGACAGATTCCGTTCGTTAGCCCCGATGGCAGAGGTACAAGGCAAGAAGTGTCCGGATTTTCTGTGGTCACTGCCAGTGACACCGCATACGCTCTGATAGAACGGGCTGTGGGTGTAAGCACATGGCAGAGGTACCAGTCAGCATGGAGGGAATGGGAAGACTTGTGTGCTCTAGTGGCACATGATGCCAGGTTACATGACAATGTTTCCTTGTTGTTATTTTACATTAGCAGGGCCTTTGTGGATGGTACTTCATTGTCCAGTATTGATAGTAAAATGTCTGGATTAGCTTTTTGGTTTAAGTTGCACGACTTCACTGATTACACAAAGCATTTTTTAGTTAAGCAGGCCCTAAAGGGTTACAGGAAAAGTTGTAAGAAGACCAGAGATAAACGGCGTCCGATTTCTTTCCAGTTATTGCAGCAGATACTGAGTGTACTAGGCCGAGTCTGTAGCAGTCCCTTTGAAGTGTTTCTCTTTAGTTGTGCATTCACACTGGCCTTTTTTGGCGCTTTTAGAATCAGCGAGTTGGTGGCGAGTAGCTCCACCAGAAGTGGGGGTCTACAAGACGAGGACGTGCATCAGTACACAGACAGATTAGAATGTTTTCTGGCAAAGTCAAAAACTGATCAACAGGGTAGAGGAAAATGGATCACATTGTTTCCTTTAAGCGGGTCCAGGGCCTGCCCGGTCATCTGTTTTAGAAACTATGTCTTAAGAAGGCCAAATATCCAAGGTTCATTACTAATTCATGAGGATTGTAAGTCATTGTCACAATTTCAATTCACAGCAGTTCTTAAAAAATGCCTGACAATATTGGGAGAGTCTCCAAATGCATTCACTTCACACTCATTTAGGATAGGAGCAGCCACAGAAGCTGCTAGATGGGGCTTAGAGCCTGACATAGTTAAAAAAATCGGGAGATGGGAATCGAGCAGATTTAAGAGCTACATTCGATTACATTTATTATAAATGGCGTACATGTATATATATGTGTACATTGTGGTAATCCTATAGTAGTTGTGTCTTCATTTAGATAATTGTGTGATAATTGTGTTTTTGTTTTTTGTTTTAGCTGAACAGCAATGCCTGGTTTGGATCATGGGACATTCATTTGTTTTTTGGGGGGCCTTACGTGCAGCAGTCAGGCCTAATGGCAAACAGTTGGGGTTGCCCAGTTCCTTGGCACGGGTGACATGGATAGGAAAGAGGGGAATGCAGTGGCATCAGCTGTTAAAAGAAATCCAGTATCATGTGGAGTTCTACCGCCCCCCGGACGTCTTACTTATCCATTTAGGTGGTAATGATTTAGCAATAAGAACATCAAGACATTTAGTTAGGAACATAAAGCTTGATATGTTGAATTTATGGAGGTCTTACCCAGAAACAGTGGTGGTCTGGTCGGATATAGTAGCTAGACAAATGTGGAGAACAGCGCGATCAGTGGCTCGCATCAATAATACAAGGATAAAGGTTAATAAAAAAATAACAAAATTTGTGTTGGAAAACGGAGGGGTGGCCATACGTCACCAGATGCTGGAAAATACAAAGGAACATTTTTGGAGAGATGATAAGGTACATCTTAATGACATTGGCATTGATATATGGATGTTGGGAATACAAGAAGGAGTAGAACGAGCCATTAAGTTGTGGAGGAACTCACTCTTGTAAGGTGTCACAAGAGCGAGTCTTGGCGGGATGTGGTTGTTTAAACCCCCTCTTTGTTGGTTGGAGAATTATGTTTTTAATGGGGTCCCTGGGCCAGAGCTCAGCGGACAGTGGAATATGGGTCCCTGGGGAGGAGCTCAGTGGACAGTGGAATAGATGGGTCCCTGGGGAGGAGCTCAGCGGACACAAGGAAAATGATCAAGGGGTATACCCAGATTCCCCCTTGAGCTAGGTGTACACGGCGGAGGGGGATATGGGGCTGGGATTTATAACAACCACATCTCTGGGCCGATAATCTTGTTTTTTCTTATTGATGTTTTTTCTTATTAAAATAAAGGGCTGCTGTGGCCAAAATTTTAATCCATGTCACGCAGTGTGTGGTGTCTTATTTATTAGATTACCAGGAGCGCAATTCACTAGTCCATCAGTCAAGCAGAGTGAAGGCAGATAGACGTAACGTACATGACTGAGGCAGTGATAGATCCAGGAAAGGGTTAAGGAGTAAGGGATGGGGGTTTTTACCTAAGGAATGTGGTGGTGGGCGAGCAGGAGGAGAGATGGGGGCAGGGGCCATATAAGAAATAGGTCCCATGTTAAGGTGTCATTCCTTTGTCCTGGACTTAAAGACTGAACAAGCAGTTGTCCCACCCACCCTCCCTATAATAAAGGGAAATGTATCAATATCAGGACTTTGCAACACTGTCAATATTCTAACAATGTTATTGGTATTCAACATCATCGGTATTTTATCAACATTATTAGTATTGTATCGTATTGTATCAATTGTTATCAGTAATGTATCCAAATTGACAATGTCATATCAACATATTAATATTGTATTAACATTTTAATATTGTATGTTACAGCAGCATTTGGCGGCGGCGGGATGTGGTTGTTTAAACCCCCTCTTTGTTGGTTGGAGAATTATGTTTTTAATGGGGTCCCTGGGCCAGAGCTCAGCGGACAGTGGAATATGGGTCCCTGGGGAGGAGCTCAGTGGACAGTGGAATAGATGGGTCCCTGGGGAGGAGCTCAGCGGACACAAGGAAAATGATCAAGGGGTATACCCAGATTCCCCCTTGAGCTAGGTGTACACGGCGGAGGGGGATATGGGGCTGGGATTTATAACAACCACATCTCTGGGCCGATAATCTTGTTTTTTCTTATTGATGTTTTTTCTTATTAAAATAAAGGGCTGCTGTGGCCAAAATTTTAATCCATGTCACGCAGTGTGTGGTGTCTTATTTATTAGATTACCAGGAGCGCAATTCACTAGTCCATCAGCAATTGCAATTATTACCATCTTTTCAGTTAGCCATTAAAAGGTATCAACCACTGAGGACTCTCTGTTCTTTTAAACAATTTTTTTATCTCTACTGGCTAACACGGTACAAAGATATATTTTACTTGTATCATATATACATATATATATATATATATATATATACATATATACATATATATATATATATATATACATATATACATATATATATATATACATATATACATATATATATATATACATATATACATATATACATATATACATATATATATATACATATATACATATATATACATACATATATACACATATGCATATATATATACACATATATGCATATATATATATACACATATATGCATATGCATATATATATATATACACATATATGCATATATATATATATATATACACATATATGCATATATATATATATATACACATATATGCATATATATATATACACATATATGCATATATATATACACATATATGCATATATATATACACATATATGCATATATATATACACATATATGCATATATATATACACATATATGCATATATATATACACATATATGCATATATATATACACATATATGCATATATATACACATATATGCATATATATATACACATATATGCATATATATACACATATATGCATATATATATATATATATATATACATACATATATGCACATATATACATACATATATACACATATATACATACATATATATATATATACATATATATATATATATATATATATATATATATATATATATATATACATACATATATACATATATATATACATATATATATATATATATATATATATATATATATACACATACATATATATACATATATATATATACATACATTTATATACACATACATATTATTATTATTTATTTATAGAGCACCATTAGTTCCATGGTGCTGTACATGAGAAGGGGGTTACATACAAAATACATATACAAGTTACAGTAGACAGACTAGTACAGAGGGAAGAGGGCCCTGCCCTTGCGGGCTTACATTCTATAGAATTATGGGGAGGAGACAGTAGGTGGGGTGTAGGTGGGGCGGCAGCTCCGCACGGTGGTGGGGCGGCAGCTCCGCACGGTGGTGGGGCGGCAGCTCCGCACGGTGGTGAAGCAGTGAGGTCACTGAAGGTTATAGGCATTTCTGAACAGATGAGTCTTTAGGTTCCGTTTGAAGTTTGCAAGTGTAGTAGATAATCTGACGTGTTGAGGCAGTGAGTTCCAGAAGACTGGGGATGTTCGGGAGAAGTCTTGGAGGCGGTTGCGTGAGGAGCGAATGACAGAGGAGGAGAGAAGGAGCTCTTGGGAGGACCAGAGATTACGTTTTGGAGTGTAGCGAGAGATTAGTTCAGAGATATATGGAGGAGAAAATTTGTGGATGGCTTTGTAAGTCAGTATTAGTAGTTTGAATTGGATACGATGGAAGATTGGGAGCCAGTGAAGGGACATGCAGAGAGGAGAAGCGGGGTGGTAGTGAGGGAGAGGTGGATCAGTCGGGCAGCAGCATTAAGGATGGACTGGAGAGGGGCGAGCGTGTTAGCAGGGAGACC
>NC_134359.1:173858729-173861229 GCF_048569485.1 Anomaloglossus baeobatrachus | reverse complement strand
TGTCCCCACTGCCATGAGATCTTCCCGGAGCTCCTTCCTTGTTGTCCTTGGGTTAGCCTTGACTCTTTGGACAAGCCTGGCTTCGGCACGGGTGGAAATTTCAAAGGCTGTCCAGGCCATGGAAGGCTAACAGTAGTTCCATAAGCCTTCCACTTCCGGATGATGCTCCCAACAGTGGAGACAGGTAGGCCCAACTCCTTGGAAAGGGTTTTTTACCCCTTGCCAGCCTTGTGACCCTCCACGATCTTGTCTCTAATGGCCTTGGAATGCTCCTTTGTCTTTCCCATGTTGACCAAGTATGAGTGCTGTTCACAAGTTTGGGGAGGGTCTTAATTAGTCAGAAAAGGCTGGAAAAAGAGATAATTAATCCAAACATGTGAAGCTCATTGTTCTTTGTGCCTGAAATACTTCTTAATACTTTAGGGGAACCAAACAGAATTCTTGTGGTTTGAGGGGTAGAATAATAAATGACCCTCTGAATAAACGTTTCACAATTTAGAAAAAAAAAAATAAAAAAAGAAATAACATTCTTTTTTGCTGCAGTGCATTTCACACTTCCAGGCTGATCTACAGTCCAAATGTCACAATGCCAAGTTAAGTTAATTCCGAATGTGTAAACCTGCAGGGGGTTGAATACTACTTGTAGGCACTGTGTATATATATATTATACTATATTATAATATATTATATTATATATATATATATATATATATATATATATTATATATACACACACACACACATATATATCTATATATATAATTGCCTTAGTCTGTCTGTCTGTCTGTCTGTCTTGCTCCAAAATTGTGTCCTTACGGTGACACAAAGCTGATTGGCCGCTGGGCTCGCCATGGCCCCGCCCCCCGCACGGATTGGCCGCTCGCCCAGGCTGCGCCCCCACACGGATTGGCCGGCCGCTCGCCCAGGCTCCGCCCCCCCAGATTGGCCTCTCGCCCCGGCACCCTGCAGGCATTGGCAACTCGGCCACGCCCCGCCCCCCTCACGCAATGCACGCTAGCTCTGGCCCCGCCCCCCCCGCATTCCCCGAACCGACACGGTCACGGAGCCATGACTACCAGGTGAGTACTGTACCCCTGGTAGCCCACATCAGCGTACGCCGCCAAACCAGCCGACACATACCCTCGCATTGCTGGGGCTGGCCGGCGTATGCTGGTGTGGGCTCCCGTGCGAGCGGGGGACGAGATGCGCTGGTAACCATGGTAGCATAATTACCAGCGCATCAAGGTCCTGCAGCGGCGGAAAATACACACACGCACACACATAACAGCACACACACACACATACACACACACACATCACACACACATCACATCGCATCCACACACTCACAACATCCTGGGATATCGCTTGCTTCTCGGCGGCGATATTGTGCTGTGAGCTTCCAGGACCTGCCGGAGGATCACATGGCCAGAAGCATGTGGTATCTCCGGATGTTGTGATTGTATGAGCGCGTATGTGCAATATCGTCAATGTGTGTGTGCGTGAGTGTATGCGATCGGGTGTGTGTGAGTGTATGCGATCGGGTGTGTGTGAGTGTATGCGATCGGGTGTGTGTGGGTGTGTGTGAGTGTATGCGATCGGATCTGTGAGTGTCGGCAGAGGAGCACGGCATGCTGGAGGATGCTGGGAGGAGAGAGGCTGATGCTGGGGGAGGCTGAGGCTGGGAGGAGAGAGGCTGATGCTGGGGACCGAAAAGGCATCAGCTGGGGACAGAAAAGGCTGATGCTGGGAGGAGAGAGGCTGATGCTGGGATGAGAGAGGCTGATGCTGGGATGAGAGAGGCTGATGCTGGTGACAGAGAGGCTGATGCTGGGATGAGAGAGGCTGATGCTGGGATGAGAGAGGCTGATGCTGGGGACAGAGAGGCTGATGCTGGGGACAGAGAGGCTGATGCTGGGGACAGAGAGGCTGATGCTGGGGACAGAGAGGCTGATGCTGGGAACAGAGAGGCTGATGCTGGGAACAGAGAGGCTGATGCTGGGGACAGAGAGGCTGATGCTGGGAGGAGAGAGGCTGATGCTGGGAGGAGAGAGGCTGATGCTGGGATGAGAGAGGTTGATGCTGGGATGAGAGAGGCTGATGCTGGGATGAGAGAGGCAATGCTGGGGACAGAAAGGCTGATGCTGGGATGAGAGAGGCTGATGCTGTGGGTAGAGAGGCTGATGCTGGGAGGAGAGAGGCTGATGCTGGGAACAGAGAGGCTGATGCTGCGGGTAGAGAGGCTGATGCTGGTGCAGCATGGGGGATGAAGCACGATGGGGGGTGCGCAGCATGGGGGATGGAGCACGTTTGGGAGTGCGCAGCATGGCAGATGGAGCACGTTTGGGAGTGCGCAGCATGGCGGATGGAGCACGTTTGGGAGTGCGCAGCATGGGAGATGGAGCACAATGGGGGGTGCGCAGCATAGGGGATGGAGCACAATGGGGAGTGCGCTGCATGGGGGATGGAGCACGATGGGGAGTACGCTGCATGGGGGATG
>NC_134359.1:173803729-173856229 GCF_048569485.1 Anomaloglossus baeobatrachus | reverse complement strand
CACACATATATATATATGTACATATGTCATGAACAGGCGGGGAAGTCACTCAGAAATCCGCAGCTGTTCCCTGATTTGTCACAAACACGACTACTCTCTAGCGCCTCCCTTGTCTGCAGGCCACTTTTGCTACTGCAGGACAATGCATAAGATGAGGCTGCTGAGCTAATAATGCCAAATATTGGAGGTCTCACAGCAAGGGTAAATGTATATATCACCGATTCCCGCTAATAGAATATATATATACACCTCCGTACCCTTAATGATAGCACTCCAATAATTCTATGCAATAACAATTACGCTGCCACCACCCAGACTTTCTACAGGTAGCTGGGGACCCGTTTCAGATAGCATAAGGCCCCTCGGGTTTATTGGATTCGTATATAAAGCATGAGGAAGAAACTATTAAATTTTTATATATTTAATCCGAAAATAGGCAGTGTTTAAAAAAATACACAAGCATTTACAAAAGGGAACAATACACATTACGGCATAGACAGTTACATAAAATAAAAGGTATAAAACGTGAAAATTTCTAAGCTTGTGCCATAGAAGTGGCGTCTACTTAGGGAGTGGAGGGAACTCCAAGATGGTAGAAGAACGGCCAGCATCACCCTTCATGATGCCCTCCAAGTATTCACTGACCCCCCAGAAAGGAGATAGTTCCTATTATGCCTTAGCTAACCCCCCTTTCTCTGTGACATCATTTTATGGTCTCTTGTGGGCTGTGCTCTGATGTTCACAAAGTTCCATAATTCTAGGGTTTTTCTTATCTTTGCTCCTGGGTCACTCAGGTGAAAGATATTAGCGTCATATTTTATATCTCAATTTTACAGTTACATTGATACCAAACACAACGCCTCTAGTACAATTTTACTGGCCAATACTAATTGGTCGTGATTCCGGCGATCTCCCCGTCGGGCGAGACGGTGCGCTGGGTTCCGCACGACACAGGGATTCTGGCAATATGTTTTTCATTTTTCTAGCATTAAAGCAGCACTTAAAACCTGCTTTGGAAGTTTTCCCGCCAATAGCACAAAGGATTGTCTTTCTCTGCATCTACTTTTTCTGTAGATCTACCATCCCCATGTCATAAAAACCTTAAGCTTCCAGGCCGATCAGATAATCGTCATGACGATCTGTGGCTGAGGGTGGAAACTAGAGGGGTGAAGAACCTTCAACAGTTGTACATGACAACATACATACATACAGTACAGACCAAAAGTTTGGACACACCTTCTCATTCAAAGTGTTTTCTTTACTTTCATGACTCTGAAAATTGTAGATTCACATTGAAGGCATCAAAACTATGAATTAAAAATGTGGAATGAAATACTTAAAAAAGTGTGAAACAACTGAAAATATGTCTTATATTCTAGGTTTTTCAAAGTAGCCACCTTTTGCTTTCATTACTACTTATCACACTCTTGGCATTCTCTTGATGAGATTCAAGAGGTAGTCACTGGAAATGGTCTTCCAACAGTCTTGAAGGAGTTCCCAAAGATGCTTAGCACTTGCTGGCTCTTTTGCCTTCACTCTGCGGTCCAGCTCACCCCAAACCATCTCGATTGGGTTCAGGTCTGGTGACTGTGGAGACCAGGTCATCTGGCGTAGCACCCCATTACTCTCCTTCTTAAGCGGGCTTTACACGCTACGATTTCGCTACAGCGATCTCGTTGGGGTCACGGATTTTGTGACGCACATCCGGCCGCTGTAGCGATGTCGTAGCGTGTGACTCCTAGGAGCGATTTTGGATCGTTGCAAAAACGCCCAAAATTGCTCCTCGTTGACATGGGGGTCCGCTGTCAGTTATCGCTGCTGTCGCAGGGGCGAAGTCGTTCCTCGTTCCTGCGGCAGTGCACATCACTACACGTGACGCCGCAGGAACGAGGAACATCTCCTTACCTGCCTCCGGCCACAATGCGGAAGGAAGGAGGTGGGCGGGATGTTACGTCCCGCTCATCTCCGCCCCTCCGCTTTCATTGGGCGACCGCTTAGTGACGTCGCTGTGACGCCGAACGGACCGCCCCCTTAGAAAGGAGGTGGTACGCCGGTCACAGCGACGTTGCTATGCAGGTAAGTATGTGAAATTACCAAAAAACCATACAGAAAGCCATAAAATGTAATTTTTATTAAATTAAAGATAAAAACAAGGTATAGACAAAGTGATTGAAAAAACACCAACATGAACAGCAGGGGAGAAAGTGAGTAAGACAAATATGCCAGTACAACGCTATATGTAGCACTGCTTTATATTGTCAAAAAAGGTTTAAGCAATAGTCAAGCAAATATATGTATAAGCAGGCAAGATGATGAGTAATAGAGGGTGTAAATAGAAATCAGGATTATACCATCAAATCAGATCCATAGCAAGTTGTACCAAAAAATTACCTAATGGCATCTCCTCCTGCTGGTGCTGGCGTCCGTCCCTACACGTGTTTCAGCATAAAGCCTTCATCAGGGGCTTTATGTCTATACCTTGTTTTTATCTTTAATTTAATAAAAATTACATTTTATGGCTTTCTGTATGGTTTTTTGGTAATTTCAGTTCTGTTTATACATATAGCCGGGGCCTCATGCCCATAATATGACATGCATGGAACTTTTTGATAATTGGTTATATACCCTCTATCTTTTGCAATACTAATTGGGTTATTTTGTTCCGGTGTATTTGGCACCTTTAGTCATTTTTAGGTAAGTATGTGTGACGGGGGTGCCAGATTTTGTGTGCGACGGGCAGCGATATGCCCGTTTCTCACAAACGATGGGGGTGGGTCGCATGCCAGCGATATCGGGCTGGATATCGTAGCATGTAAAGCCACCCTTAGTCAATTAGCCCTTACACAACCTGGAGGTGTGTTTGGGGTCAGTGTCCTGTTGATAAATAAATGATGGTCAAACTAAACACAAACCAGATAGAATAGCATGCCGCTGCAAGATGCTGTGGTAGGCATGCTGGTTCTGTATGCCTTAAATTTTTAATAAATCCCCAACAGTGTCACCAGCACAGCACCCCCACACCATCACACCTCCTCCTCCATGCTTCACGGTGGGAACCAGCCATGTAGAGTCCATCCATTCACCTTTTCTACAAAGACACGGTGGTTGGATCCAAAGATCTAAAATTTGGACTCATCTGACCAAAGCACAGATCTCCACTGGTCTAATGTCCATTCCTTGTGTTCTTTAGCCCAAACAAGTCTGTTTTGCTTGTTGCCTGTAACTCAAGTAAGCACCAATATTACATATTATATAAGCCCCTCCCATTCAAGGGTAGGCCTAGGGTCCCCCTGTGGTCCAGTGGGTCTACTTCAGCTCGTTACTTTACCATCTCTGGCGGCAAGCGTTACAGTTTACAGTCCATGGACTCCGCTGACTCCATTTTTTGCCTTAGTCTGAACTATACCATGAAATGGAAGTTTCCCGAGTGAAGAAAACTGTCCGTCCGGCTCCTTCCTTCCAGAGGCTTTTATTTCCAGGGATCCTGCTGCTGTTCCTGAGCCTATAAAAGTGACCTGTGTCAAAACCTCTGATCTGCAAAGAAAAAAATTCCAAGCCAAGGTTCCTGTTAAAGGAGTTCCTCTGAGACAACTCATCTGGACCTCAGTTCTGTGAGGAGTTCCTTTTAGCGAGCTGTGGTGGAGCATTACCAGACTTCCATCCAACGTCTTTTGAAGCACTGGTTGGTGCTGTGCATGGGTGGAATGCTACTATTCGAACCCTTACGTTTAGTTTCTAAGCCTGTGGAGCAATGTATGGGAGAGACACATTCAGAGGCTCATCTGAACTCCAGTACTGTGGCAAATTTTATTTAGCAAGCTGTGGTGGTGCATTACCAGACCCCCATCTGACCCCTTTGAAGAAGCTCTTGTCGGTGTCGTGTGTGTGTGTGGGTGGAATGCTGAAATCTAAACCCATATGATTTGTTTCAGTGCCTGGGGAACTACACTCTAGAAATACGCAATCAGAGATTCATGTGGACTCCAGTTCTCTGAGGAGCTTCGTTCCTGAGCCTGTGGTGCATTACCAGATTCCCATCTGACGTCTTCTGAAGCTCTTGTCAGTGTAACGCATGGATAGAATGCTCCATTCTGAACCAGGACGCTTCATATCTGAACCTATGGAACCATGAGTGGGTGATACGCATTCGGAGTAGATTCCCTTTCATTGCTCTCCCAAACCTGTATTTTCTGTTTTTTTCTAGGTCTGTCTTTGATCCATGTTCGAGTTTGTTCTGGACTGAAAATCTGGTTAGGTGCCCCGCTGGGTCCTGCTATGCCCTGAGAACTGCCTGGTTGGTGCCCTTCCTTGCTGATCTCCTGTGATTTTGTCTTGCCAGCCTATCCTGCTTTCCGCTTGCCTGACAGGTATCATTGACTTCGAGGAGAGAAGCCCTTCTTCAGGCTTAAGAAAGGGGGGTGTAAGGAGGGGTACTGTAGCGCTGGCTTACCTGCACCCCTTGCTCTCCTCCCAGCAGGGATGCGTGCTAATTCACCCCCGCGGCTGACTCTCACCATGCTGCACAGCATCCCCATTCTCCTCCATGTGGGTGTTTCCTGTTTCCTCCCCCAAAGCCTGTGAGCACATCACAGGTCCTTTGGGAGTGATCCTGGGACATATGCATGCCTCGCTGCCCTTTTCTTAAAGGACCAGCGTGTCACTATCAGGATGTGCCTCTCAGCCTATCACTGAGAGGCACTGGGTAGTTGAGGCACCCTCCCACTAGGGGAGGGGCCTAATCAATACTCGTGTTCAGTTAGTTAGTGGTTCTGTGCCCTAGCCAACTAATTGTCACGTCCCCTTTTTTGTCCTGTCCTGCCTGTACCTGGTTGCTTGTCCATCCTGTTCTACTTGTACCTGGTTCCTGTCCATTCTGCCCTGTTGGTACCTGGTTACAGTCCATCCTGCCATTTTGGTACTGGTTCCAGTTCATCCTGCCCTGTTGGCACTTGGTTCCTGCCTGTCCTGCCCTGTTGGCTCTAGTGACTGCTTGTCCATCTTGGTCGTGTCATCTGCCTCAGCTACTCTGTTGGTCACAGCCTCGTTAGCGACTCTGCCTGTTCGTCCTGGCCATGCTATTTGCCTCAGCCTCTCCGGAGGTCCCAGCATTGCTAGTGACTGTCTGTCTGTCCTGGCCGAGCCATTTGGTTCAGCTACTCCCCGGGTTCCAGCCTTACTAGTGACACTACCTGTCCATCCTGGCTGTGTCATCTGCGTCAGCCACTCCTGTGGTCCCAGTCTTGCTAGTGACTCTGCTTGTCTGCCCTGCCTGTGCAGTCTGCTTCAGCTATCCTGGTTGTCCCTGTCTACACTAGAGACTCAGCCTGTTTGTACCTGTGTCCATCTTTGCTCTGGCAGTCAGCTGCCACAGTCCCAGTCTCTGTCCTGGGAGTAGCACCTGGCATCTTACTTACAGTGGGCGCTTAGTAAAGCCTCTCTCACTAAAGGGTAGGCCCATGGTCCCCTTGTGGTCCAGTGGGTCCGCTACCATCTCAAGTGGAGAGGGTTACACCCATTCTGTTCTAATGTACTCTATCCTGAGCTCTTTCCTGGTAAATATGTCCCCCATTCTGGGATATATATATCCCCCATCCTGGTAAATATCCCCCATCCTGGAAAATATGCCCCCCATCCTGGGACACTTACTGGTAAATAAGTCCCCCATCCTGGTATATTTGTTCTGATTTTGGAATATTTGTCCACATCCTTGGCCCCTCCTGATATATATACTAGGATGGGACAAATATATGTGTCCCCATCCTTGGCCCCTCCTGGTATATTTGTCCAAATCCTGGTACGTGGCCCTTATCATGGACCAATCCAGGTGTAATATATATGTCCCCATTCTGGTAAATGGCCCTCACCATGGCCCCTGCTGGTATATTTGTCCCCATCCTGTTACATAGCTTTCATCATGGCCCCATCCTGGTATATGGCCTTTATTATGGCCCCATCCTGGTATATTTGTTCCCATCATGGTACATAGCCCTCATCATGGTCCCTCCTGGTATATTTATCCCCATCCTGGTACAGGACCCCATCCTGGTACATGGCCCACATCATGGTCCCATTATTCTCCCATCTTGACACATCACCCTCATCATGGCCCCTCCTGGTATATTTGTCCCCATCCTAGTACATGTCCCCCACCAGGTCTCCATCCTGGGGATGGCACATAATCGGTAACATCTTCATGACGTTGCGAGAGCTGAGTTATCCATCTGCACTTGTCCACCCCCAGAAATAACAGTGCCTACATGAGATCTTAAATGGGGTAGCAAATCACACAGACAGAAATCTCAGAGGCGCGCTCATACCCGGAGAAGCCACAAAACGCCCAGCATAAGCTGGGCCCATCATATCAGCCATTTAAATAGCATATTTGTAGAAAAATAGCAAGGATCCAACCACGGTTTGGGGTGAGCTGGACCGCAGAGTGAAGGCAAAAGGGCCAGCAAGTGCTAAGCATCCCTGGGAACTCCTTCAAGACTGTTGGAAGACCATTTCCGGTGACTACCTCTTGAAGCTCATCAAGAGAATGCCAAGAGTCTGCCAAGCAGTAATCAAAGCAAAAGGTGGCTACTTTGAAGAACCTAGAATATAAGACATATTTTCAGTTGTTTCACACTTTTTTGTTAAGCATTTCATTCCACGTGTGTTAATTCATAGTTTTGATGCCTTCAATGTGAATCTACAATTTTCAGAGTCATGGAAGTAAAGAAAACACTTTGAATGAGAAGGTGTGTCCAAACTTTTGGTCTGTACTGTATGTATGTATGTTGTCATGTACAACTGTTGAGGGTTCTTCACCCCCCTCGTTTCCACCCTCAGCCACAGATCGTCATGACGATTGTCTGATCGGCCTGGAAGCTTAAGGTATTTATGACATAGGGATGGTAGATCTACAGAAAAAGTAGATGCAGAGAAAGACAATCCTTTGTGCTATTGGCGGGAAAACTTCCAAAGCAGGTTTTAAGTGCTGCTTTAATGCTAGAAAAATAAAAAACATATTGCCAGAATCCCTGTGTCGTGCGGAACCCAGCGCACCATCTCGCCCGACGGGGAGATCGCCGGAATCACAACCAATTAGTATTGGCCAGTAAAATTGTACTAGAGGCGTTGTGTTTGGTATCAATGTAACTGTAAAATCGAGATATAAAATATGACGCTAATATCTTTCACCTGAGTGACCTTTTATTTTATGTAACTGTCTATGCCGTAATGTGTATTGTTCCCTTTTGTAAATGCTTGTATATTTTTTTAAACACTGCCTATTTTCGGATTAAATATATAAAAATTTAATAGTTTCTTCCTCATGCTTTATATACGAATCCAATAAACCCGAAGGGCCTTATGCTATCTCAAACGGGTCCCCAGCTACCTATAGAAAGTCTGGGTGGTGGCAGCGTAATTGTTATTTCATAGAATTATTGGAGTGCTATCATTAAGGGTACGGAGGTGTATATATGTATATATTATATATATTCCAGTAGCGGGAATCTGTGATATATACATTTACTCTTGCTGTGAGACAGTCACCAGCCCTGAACCCAATCGAGATGGTTTGGGGTGAGCTGGACTGCAGAGTGAAGGCAAAAGGGCCAGCAAGTGCTAAGCATCCCTGGGAACTCCTTCAAGACTGTTGGAAGACCATTTCCGGTGACTACCTCTTGAAGCTCATCAAGAGAATGCCAAGAGTCTGCCAAGCAGTAATCAAAGCAAAAGGTGGCTACTTTTAAGAACCTAGAATATAAGACATTTTTTCAGTTGTTTCACACTTTTTTGTTAAGTATTTCATTCCACGTGTGTTAATTCATAGTGTTGATGCCTACAATGTGAATCTACAATTTTCAGAGTCATGAAAGTAAAGAAAACACTTTGAATGAGAAGGTGTGTCCAAACTTTATAAATATAAACATATATATATATATATATATATATATATATATATATATATATATATTGGGTCCAGTGACCACCAAATGAATCTCTTTCTAGAGATCTTTAAGTTTCAAAATATGGCCACTGTGACAACCTAGCATCAGGCCACTTGTGTGGTGGGTGAAAACTGTTCTTAATTAGGCCAGACGTATGGTTCCTTTGTTTAGTATTAGAGAACCTAGTCTCATGTCACACTGACTGGAGCCCTATTGTCCGTAAATTTGGATTGCTTTTGACTACATAATTCAGAGGAAACTTATTCAGTCGAATTGACCTAGCAACCATTGAGAGAACAGCCATCTCCCACCAATCCTGTAAGACCCAATACCTTGAAATGAGAACAAAGGTGCATAAAAAGGGGCCTTGCTCCTGTCAACAGATTTATAATCTACAGGACTTCAGCCTAGGACCTACAGTTCTAGCTGGATGATCACAGAACTGCTTAACTGCTCAACACTGAGCGCTGAGCCCACAAATTTGCTTGGAGAACCCAAAGTTGGAGCAACTTGGTCACCTAGCTACATAACTTGCTTGTATAGGTCAGCTTCCTAAGCTTGCCACTATCCCCTCTCAGTGGGCGCCCACCAAAAGCGGGGTGCTGCTGGTTGGGATAATTGGCCCTGGAAGCCCCAAAGTCACGAACATTCTAATCCCTGGTGGGTCAGTGGAAGGGTGAGACTCTGCCGCTTGTACGATCTTTAGTTCTTAACTGGGAATGTACGATATGTTTTTGACTGTTGGTGAACTAATATAGTCTTACCAATGTGTGGTCCTGTCACCCGGTGTTCTCTGAGTAGTGTTCTGCCCATGGGGAAAGAGTGTGGGCTTTCAGTGGGATGAGCCCTGGTCCGTGCAGTCTTTCTGAAGACAGCCAGGCAAGCAAACAAGAGAATTCACTGATCCTCATGTTTCCATCCATCTGAGGTATCAAGGCAGTTGAGAAAAGTAAGTATTAGTACTTCCTATTTTCAACCGCATTGATAACTCAAATGTTATGACAAAGTAACATGGCGCACAAAAATTATTCAAACAAATTCTGTGCTACATATGCCAAATGGCACCTCTTGCTTTATTAGTGTGCCCACCTCTTGCTTTCTTGTGTGCCCAAATATTACGTAATCGTGACATATGGGATATTGTCATACTCAGGAGAAATTACACTGCAAATTTTAGGTTGTTTCTTTTATCAATAACTTCTGTAAGAAAAAAAGTGCTCTAAAGTAAAATTTTAATTGGCAAAACATTGAATTTTGAAGTTTTACAGCTGTGTCCAAAGGATTTTGTTAAAAAAACCTGCAGGAGAATTGTGGAACGTAGTTTCAAAATGATGTCCCTTCTGGGGGTTTCCACTGTTTTTGAACATTCAACATAGCTATCTATAACTAAATCCAGCAAAATTCAAACTACAAAATTCAAGCTTGGCCCTGCCATGTGTCCAAGCAGTAGTTTATCATCACATATGGGGTACTGGCATTGTCCGGTAGAAATTGTGTTACAAATTACTAGGTGCTTTTTATACTGTGTTAAAATTTAAATTTGAGGTTAAAAAAATATTTTTTTTAATAAATGACTGTGAAAATAAAAAAATATGTTCAACACCTGAAAGATCAAAATGCTAGCTACACTCTTACATTAATTCATTTAGGGATGTAGTTTCCAGGCTCCTCCTGTTACATGTCACCTTAGGGGCTCTGCAGTTTTATCATGGTGTCAACAAATTAATACAGCAAAACCCTACCTCAAAAAGCCAAACAGCACTCTTTTCTCTTGTGCTCAAAGAACAATTATGGCAATATATGGGATATTTCTAAAAATTACAGATTCATGTGTAAGACAAGAGACAGATTTACTACTTCTTGTGCCTGAACACCTTAGAATCCTATGGCTTCCTTTCAAAAGAGTTATAACAGGGCTTGCTAACCCACCACTTAGAGACACCTTAAAGGTTTGGTTAAAGGCCACTTTACACGCTGCGATATCGGTATAGATATCGCTAGCAAGCGTACCCGCCCCCGTCGGTTGTGCGTCACGGGCAAATCGCTGCCCGTGGCGCTCAACATTGTTAACACCCGTCACACGGACTTACCTTCCTTATGATGTCGCTGTGGCCGGCGAACCGCCTCCTTTCTAAGGGGGTGGTTCGTGCGGCGTCACGGCGACGTCACACGGCAGCCGTCCAATAGAAGTGGAGGGGCGGAGATGAGTGGGCGGAACATCCCGCCCACCTCCTTCCTTCCTCATTGCCGGTGGCCGCAGACACGGTGATATTCCTCATTCCTGCGGTGTCACACATAGCGTTGTGTGCTGCCGCAGGAACGATGAACAACCTGCGTCCTGCAACAGCAACGATATTCGGGAAAGGAACGACGCGTCAACGATCAATGAAAAGGTGAGTAATTTTGATCGTTAACGGTCTTTCCTGCGTTTCACATGCAACGACGTCGCTAACGAGGCCGGATATGCGTCACGAATTCCGTGACCCCCAACGACAGAGGCACACCAGAATAAAACACAAACTGCATCCTTAATGCGAGCTTCACTGCACCCTTATCTTTCTAGTGTAGATTAACCAAGGGATTGGCATCTGGAAAAACTGTCACATATACAGTAACATGTCTTCTAATGGAGACTATAAATGAAGACTCTAAATTAAGTAATCTATTTTCTCAACCTAAACTTCCTGCATCTGCAAAGAAATACAAACTATGACCACAATACCCATTTCGGCTCTTTACTAGCTTAGCCACATTTGCCCAAAACTGGAGTGAAAATATCAAAACTTGGGTTATTTTAAGAAAAGTTAAGGGGCATTCTAATGAACAATGTAAATTATAATAAAAAAAATAAGTTCCACAATTGGAGGTGTTAACAAATATACCCGTTCTGACATAATCCTATAAATGAGTTCCTCTTATGTACTGTATAATGGCCGTGTCTGACCATATAGGGACATCGTCTGATCATACCACAGCTCCTGGGCAGGTGAGGAAGCAAAAGAGTATACCGATAATCACCTGCAATTCCATGCTGTACTATTGCTATGAGTTAAAACATGTTTAAAAACAAGCAACAAATGTTTTACATCACACAAAGAATCAGCTGCAATTCCATGCTGTAATTAAATGTCTGTATACTCTCTTTTGCGTCCTCCCCTGTCCATGAGTTGTGGTTTGTTCAAACCATGTTCCTGAACATTCTGACAAGTCCATTACAGAGTACATAGCAGGGACACATATATAAGATTATTTCAGCACAGGGAAAAAAAATTACCGCATCCAATTGCGGAACTTACTGTTATTCCAAGATTTGATGGTTAAAATGTACTTTATTCATGGGACAACCTATTTAAGGGTGGACAACTTTGTATTAAAAAACTTTATTTTATTTATATGGCTATACAGTGTTTTTGTTTAAAAAATGCTATAGCTTATTTCTCGAAAAACAGATATGTACATGAACATAATACATACCATTTGGATGAATCTGTATCACTGCAGCCAAATATCCAACTGTGCGTATACTACAAAAAAAAAGTAACAAAAAATCAACAACCTTTACTTTATAGTCTTTAGTTGTTTGCACAAACTCATATCAGGAATAAAAGGCAACAACTAGGAATTTATACATGGTCGGATTTTCAGTTCTCTAGCAAGAAATGGTGTACTTAAGGGGTTATTTCCAACATTAAAATGTATCACCTATCCTTAGGTTGTGTGATATCTTGCAGATTGGTGGGAATTTGTCTATTGTGACCACCACCAGTGATTACTTTTAATAGTGGAACCAACCCTTGAAAGCATACCTTTCATTTCAGGTAACTTTTCCTAATATGCTGTTATCTATGTGTTCTTGAGGAATAACACAACTACTAGACATTATCTGACTTACATACTGCATTTTTCATCAGTCTTCCCCTCGCTAAGCTCTAAATCTGATTTTCCCTTTTCTCTTAGCTAATGAACAGAGATTAGCTGCTATGATGTCTTTTATGCACAGCACACACAAATTTAGATTCTGGCATTTCTTTCTCAGCACACAGACAGACATGGCAGTAGCAAAGAAGAAATTATACAGCAGTACTGAGGAAGAAATATTCAGGCAAAACATGCTTTAAATCATGACCATGATTAATGGCATGTTTTGACTGCAACGCGTAGATGTAGATGCTTATCTTATCATGGTTAATCCATGGCTTTTAATCTATATTTTTTAAAATAAAGTCATGTTTTAATTTTTATTGAGATGTGCTGGATCTTTCCGATTTTTTCATTCCATAGACTAGAACAATCCTTAACTTGAATAAAGCCACAGGTTAAAGCTGCATAGCCAGATTCAGTAAATAAAATATGGTTGAGTGTGTTATGGACATGGTTATGGACTGTTATCAGTATAAAGAATTATATGAAGATATCCAAAAACAGGACTCAAAAAGGCGTTTGAAATGTACGCAGCTACGGGACTTTCTGGTCATTAGTGAATCATGCTGGCTTAGCTTAATATAAAATGATGAAACACATATACATATATATCTCAGAATAATCTCTTTTTGCCGTTTACCCAATAGGAAACATGTAACGCATTCTTGGCTCCTAGTCAACTAATTTCTTTAAATGTATCTGAACTTCTAAAATTAAAGCATATTTCCTACGTAGATCTGTGTACATCTCGTACATCACTGGTCTGTGTGGGCGAACAGCATGCATGCAACTGACAAATGACTCGTGATTTGGAATGCAGCCAGGTTTAAAACGTGGATGCATAATTTGGATTGCATCACCCTAAATTATGCCCCCCTTATCAGATGGCGCCCAACGCCACCTAGGACGAAATATATGGACAAAAGACAGCTGTGTTGTCACCTTCATTTTCCAAACGGAACACATGGGGGGGAGATTGCACAAGTCAACAAAAAAGGGTAAGAAGATTTCTTATCTTGCCTTAATAAACCCACATGTGTTTCCGTTTGGAAGGGGGGGTGTAGACTGCCCGAGTCAAGACACCGGATGACCGATCTCTGTGAGATAAAAGTCCTAGTGCGAATCTGGTCATAATATCGCTTAACACGTCTGCATAATGTAATGTGTGATGTGTATCTTTATCTGTTCCGTGAAAAAGCAAAAGTTCTTAGCTCCACTGATTTTAGAGAAAAAGGGGAAGTAGATATAAGCTTAATTCTGGTATGAAGCGAGTTATAAACTCTTTGTAACTGTGTAATTGGCGAGTTCAGACACCTGCATATTAAGTCTTGTATCTTTATTTTATGTCAATATGTGTTGGTTCGTCTTTTCTCTGTTTGTCTGAAAATAGCAGAGTCACTCGTGGAAAGACGAAGTGCGTTGCATTACTGTACCCAGCTGTGTTATGTGAAAAAAGGAAGTTGTGCTTTGGTGAAGTTAACGGTTTATAGGGCAGCAAGTAGACTGCAGATACATCTATGTGTGACAAGTCCAATAATTGAAATAATTGATAAGGTCCGGGAGCCTGGTCTTCAATGGAGAGAAGATTTGAAAGGGGGGTTTTCACCGGTTTCTGCTAAGAATTGAGCTGATGGCAAAGAGCCCTGGCTATACTTAGTGGATGGAAATGTGTTCTTCGTGATCCTAGGAGAAGAATAGCATTAGGGAAAATCCTTAACCTTGGCCTTGATCAAGTTACGGAGTTTTGGATAGACCGTCTTTATGAGGTGATGTAGTATAAACAGACATTGGTACTTGTAATATCAATGTACTGCTGGTGTATAGTGAGGGTGAATGAAATCTCTTGCCACCCACGTGATACTGGTTTTGGCATGCAATCTGATTCTTTCCCGAAGCAAGTTTTCACACTAAACATTCACGCTAGAGTAGCGGTAGACGATTCTTTTGATTTGTTTTGTTTACTGAGATAGAATCTAGACATTTGTTTATATAATCTTGTGAATGTATGCAGTTTCTGGTGCAGAAGGAATAGGAGAACACAAGAGAAATGTTGAAATTGCAAAAAAAGAGAAGTGTTAGCTTTTGTATTTGAAGATCTGTAAAATAAGGTCGACTGAAACCAGTAAATTTAGCATGTGGAGAAAAAAAAGGAGAATTCTCCTCGGGGCGGGGGTGGGTGGGGGGAGATTAGATGAGGAGAGATTGATATCAAGGATGTGATATTGATAGAACATCAAGGGAAGTGAAAATATTGAGATGGATTGAAGAAATGTTATTCTGAATCTTTTAACTACACTACATGTATATTAGCAGACTGATGACAAAACATACTTCCACATGTTAGCCATGTACAAACAATATCATAAATACATAGACTGTCATTAATATTCATGTGGAATATAAGGACTATATAATGGACAATCGTTACAAAGTAGACAAAAAAGGAGAAAAAAATACGATCAAAAAGTCCATATAATATGCAATTAGATTTATTGTTCAAGTATTGGGGAACACAACATCACAGTGATATTAAAAACATTACAAAGTACTCAACTGGTCATCCAGATAAAAATAGTTAACTCAATATACTAGGTAGCAATTCCTTGCTGTGTCTCATACCTTAATATATACCTTAATATATCACTCCCCATATGTCAAAAGGCTCACTAGCATAATGAACCAACAATATGAAAAACGATAGCTGTCTAATCAAAATTACCATCAATATATGGGGACAGCATTGCCACTAGGTTAATATATGACCCAGAGATTCCCAGGCATGGAGGGAGGGAGTAAGAAGGGGCCTCTGGACGAAGGCGTGTGCTGAAACACGTGTAGGGCGTCCTGTGTACCTGGCTGGTCTCCATTACTAATACAGGTAAATATATCTTCTAATTGTCCACCCACATTTCACAAGTGTTTTTACCCTTTCCTTTGCTCCCCCTTCTTACTCCCTCCCTCCATGTCTGGGAATTTCTGGGTCATATATTAACCTAGTGGCAATGCTGTTCCCATATATTGATGGTAATTTTGATTAGACAGCTATCAGGTTACCCGCAGCCAGCTGGATCCTCCCCCCGTGACTGCAACTCACCTGTGACTTCATCGCTGTCACTCAGGAGACTTGCTGTCACAGGTGGAGGATCCAGCAGTGGCCGTGAGTTACCTGAGTGACGTCATCACTGATCGCGATACTCACCTCAGTTGCTGCGTGGAGGTGACAGGAGTGGCGGTGTTCTTCTGCAGCTCCTGTCACCTTCATGTAGCAGAGCTGGAAGCGACGCGGGACCTCCGTGGATTACGTCGGACATGGATGGGTTTTTTGCGTACTTAATAAAGTGGTGAACGAGGGTCTTTGTTATTGTTTATTATTTCAAATAAAGGATTTTTTTACTGTGTGTGTTTATTAACTTTAATTCAGGGCTGTGGAGTCGGTAAGCCACAGTTGCGACTCCGACTCCTGGATTTTATCAGGTTCCGACTCAGACTCCGGCTCTGACTCCGACTCCTTCATAAATGGCCAATTCATAACAACAAATTTACTGTTGTAAAATATTAACATCGTGCTTATTCAGTTTCTCACCATCATATAAGTAATCAGACCACTTAGAGCAAAAACTACATTTATTAGAATACAATTAGAATATAGCAAATAACTTTTATAAACTTTTCTAAACTGTAAGTAAATATGCAATAAACACTTTTATGCAGTTAATAAGAAGAAATCTATAAATTTGTCCTTAGAAAAAGTATTGCCTCTGTCAGATCCTCCTTCACGGATGCCCTCAAATCTGATCTAATTATTTTGAGAGCAGAGAACAACCTCTCTACACTAACTTGTGTTGGTGGCAAAGCAGTAACCACTCGGGCAACATCTCTGACAATGTCAGGATACAGAGGAATCGCTTGTTGCACTGTTATTTTTGATGAACGGTCAAATTTCTCAATTTCTTTTAGTGCACATTAAAAATTCTGCTGAAATGTACTGGCTGTGTTCCTTGATGGGGATGACTCTTCTTCTATGCGGGAACACTTTGCACGGTCCTTGTGATCCAAATATTTTTCGAAATTAAATTCTTCATCAGTTGATGATGAGGGTGAAGATGTGGCAGGACGACCAAATTCTTCTTGTTCCTCCTGACTGTTCTGCAACCCTTTCATCCTTACTGCTATTTCAAACAGACCTTCTTTTCCTTTACTTAGCTGTTGATCATCTAGAAGAATCCGATGCATTGGGTCTACATAAACAGCTGCCAAAAGAATGTTATTTTGTAATAGTAGCTCCTCTCTCCGTTTCATTGATGTAGCAATGCCACTTGCAATTAACCCTCCTCTTTGGAACAGGCGAAATATCAGGTTCTTCCACTCCTTTAAGAAAATACCTGGAGTTAAGTCCTCTGCTTGTAATTTTTTAGTCACTGTAAATGGGTGTTCTAGCAATTTTAGCGTCAGTTGAGGGTTAGCCATGTCTACAAGAAAAGCTTTCAGTTCAACCAAGCGCTGAATCATTAAGTAAGTACTGCCCCATCGTGTGGCTTGATCAATAATTGCCCCTTTTCCAGCACGTCTCTTCAAAATTGAGTCAACCTTAGGGGTTCTGGCAACAGTAGCCAATTTTCTCACCTTGCCAATCAGTGCAGCAGCATGTCCTTCTTGCAGACTGTCTCTTATAGCTAGCTGTAGCGTATGCACAACACAGTGCATGTGATGAATGAAAGAACATATTAACACAGTTTCAACAAGATCATCTAAACTATCATGTTGCTGTTCATCTGAAGCAACTTCAGTTTGCTCCTCAGTTACAATACTGTGTTCCTCTATTTCAAACATTTGTGTGTGTGGACCCAGACTGTTCTTCTACCTGCTGGTCACCATCATTACTCTCATTCATTAGCTTAATAGTACTTATCAGATTTGAAGCATTGTCAGTTACGACAGAAAGAACTTGCTCTTTTTTAAGTTCATAGTCTTGCAGAACCTTTTCCACCAAGACCTGGAGAAACTCACTGGTGTGATGAGCTTTGGTGTCTTTTACTGCCAATGTCTTGGTAACCATTTCATTTTTGTCACAAACAAATCGGACATTGATGGCAAAATAGTTCACTCTGTGACGTGTGCAGGCATCCATTTTAAGAAACAGAAAGCGTGTCTTGAGAGTTTTTTTTAAGTTCTTCCTTTTGTTTAAAAGCTTCTTCGATTACTAATTTTCTAATACTCTCTCTCTCCAGAGAAACACTAAGCTTGCGGGCCATTTCCCCATTCAGACACATAAAAGCTGGTCGTGAAAATAATGAAATAGGCACACTATCCTTTACAACAAGCTCTATGATCTGTTTTTTAAATGTATCTACTGTCATTGTCACAGTAACTTTGTCTCTGACAAAATATCTTGCAACTGATGGCTGCAAAGTTCTCTGCTCCTTTGTTTGGCTGGAAGAGCTGGGCACTGGTTCATTGGTTTGGATGCAGTCTCTCATCCACTGGTTTCAGTACTTCTGGATGAAAGCGCTGTAAATGTCTATTTAGATTAGAAGCTCTGGTAGGAGCATTTTTATCTTTGCCTGAATATGCACTCATCTTGGCTTCACAGCATTTGTTTTCGTCTGAATTATTTGTCATACACTGACAGACATAATGTTTTCTATCTTGAGTGATGGTGAAATGTTCAAATACAGCTGATTTAATGTGATGCTTCTTTGACACTCAGATTTTTAATTCTGCATTCACAATCCAAATGACAATTGTTTTTCCTAAAAACAATTGTACAAAATTATTGCCAGGTCGTACAACTGATATAGTGGTCAGTAATACTGTTATTATTCCTCGTGTACTCACAGTTAACTGATGCAAAGTTTGTTGAAAGGATAATACTTCTTACAGTCTTCCTCTTCTGAGTAGCAGGCAGCTGTGAGATGCTTGGAAGATGCACACCTAGTATGATCTAGTCTAGAGGAGGAGCTTTACTACTAAAGGTCCAGTCACACTAAGCAACTTACCAGCGATCCCAACAACGATAGGGATCGCTGGTAAGTTGCTAGGAGGTTGCTGGTGAGCTGTCACACTGCGACGCTCCAGCGATCCCACCAGCAACCTGAACCTGGCAGGGATCGCTGGAGCGTGGCTACACGAGTTGCTGGTGTGCTCACCAGCAACCAGTGTCCAGCCACACGTGCAGAGAGCAGGGAGCAGCGCACACTGAGCGCTGGCTCCCTGCTCTCCTAGTTACAGCACACATCGGGTTAATTACCCGATGTGTGCTGCAGCTAATGTGCACAGAGCAGGGAGCAGCGCACAATGCTTAGCGCTGGCTCCTTGCTCTCCTAGCTACAGCACACATCGGGTTAATTAACCCGATGTGTCCTGCAGCTACATGTGTACAGAGCAGGAGCCGGCACTGACCGTGAGAGCGGCTGAGTCTGGTATCAAAGGTAAATATCGGGTAACCAAGGACAGGGCTTCTTGGTTACCCGATGTTTACATTGGTTACCAGCCTCTGCAGAAGCCGGCTCCTGCTGCCTGCACATTTAGTTGTTGCTGTCTCGCTGTCACACACAGCGATCTGCGCTTCACAGCAGGACAGCAACAACTAAAAAATGGCCCAGGACATTCAGCAACAACCAACGACCTCACAGCAGGGGCCAGGTTGTTGCTGGATGTCACACACAGCAACATCGCTAGCAACGTCACAAAAGTTGTTCGTTAGCAGCGATGTTGCTAGCGATGTTGCTTAGTGTGACGGGGCCTTAAGAATTTGCAACACATTTTCACTTTCAGTTTCATACATTGTAAGTAGGGGGGTTGGGGCAGCATGAGGTTATCCAAGTATAAGATTAGATAAGGGTAGTGGAGAACAGTGACACACAAGAAGTAAGAAATGTCTCTATCTCCAGCAGAACTGCTTATCACTGTTGTTCATAGTTTGATAGAACATATATATTTGAGTAACATTTATAAAATTCATATGAAAGTTCAATTATGAAATATTAATACATTTTTTTTTAAAGCTGGAGTCGGAGTTGGTACATTTCTACCGACTCCAACCAAAACTAACTCCGACTCCACGACTCCGAGGCCCTGCTTTAATTTACAGGTTAATCATTGGGGCTGTCTTATAGACGCCTGCAATGATTAATCTAGGATTTAGTGGCAGCTATGGGCTGCCATTAACTCCTTATTACCCCGATTGCCAACGCACCAGGGCAAATCGGGAAGAGCCGGGTACAGTCCCACAACAGTCGCATCTAATAGAAGCGGCCATTCTGGGCGGATGTTGGCTGATATTGTTAGGCTGGGGGGCTCCCCATAACGTGGAGCTCCCCATCCTGAGAATACCAGCCTTCAGCCGTATGGCTTTATCTGGCTGGTATTAAAATTGGGGGGGACCGCACGCCGTTTTTTTTAATTATTTATTTATTTTACTGCACAGCATAGACACGCCCACCGGCTGCTGTGATTGGTTGCAGTGAGACAGCTGTCACTCAGCGTGGGGGCGTGTCTGACTGCAACCAATCATAGGTGCCGGTGGGCGGGTAAAGCAGGGAATACGAGATTGAATAATGAGCGGCCGGCTTTTTCAAAAGAGGAGAAGCCGCTGGAGCAGTGTGAACGCCGTGCAGCGCCGTGCTGGTGTTTGGGGATCGGTGAGTATGAGAGAGGAGGCAGAGGGATAGACCGACATGAACAGAGAGTGAGGGACAGAGATAGTGACCGACCGACAGACCCACCGACAGAGAGAGAATAGAGACCGAGAGGGAGAGACCGACTGACAGAGAATAGTGATTGACAGACATTGTGAGACATCACTCGTGTCCAGTGTTTTAGGAAACATGCGAGAAATGTATTTAGAAAATCAGATGTCACTAGGATGGTGTGAGTGCCGTCCCGTGACATCCGATTTTTTACACGCTCCCATGGACTTGCATTGGAGAGACTTGCAGTAGAAACTCAAAAAAATGCAGCATGCTCGCAAATGCGAGCTGAACCATTCACTAACATGTGTCCGATTCCAATGCGAGATTTTCTCGCAGTGCTCTACTGTGAGAAACTCGCATGTGAGAAGCAGTCCTAATGCACAAACAGGATGCAGACAAACCTCTCAACATGATGGACGCTTTACAGGTGCAAGGTAAATTGCACACTAGTGGT
Organism: Anomaloglossus baeobatrachus; assembly: GCF_048569485.1. Taxonomy (NCBI): domain Eukaryota; kingdom Metazoa; phylum Chordata; class Amphibia; order Anura; family Aromobatidae; genus Anomaloglossus; species Anomaloglossus baeobatrachus. Next base: position 173,836,226 of record NC_134359.1, on the reverse strand, counting down.
GTGCATAGGGCGCTGTTCACACTTTTATGCACATGGTGTCCAGCCAGCAACCTATTACCACGCCCTTACTATTAGATTAGGCGGGTTACTCGGACACTACTCACTGCGGCACGCAAGGGACAGTACGTGTGTATTAAGTACGCAAAAAACCCATCCATGTCCGACGTAATCCACGGAGGTCCCGCGTCGCTTCCAGCTCTGCTACATGAAGGTGACAGGAGTTGCAGAAGAACACCGCCGCTCCTGTCACCTCCACGCAGCAACTGAGGTGAGTATCGCGATCAGCGATGACGTCACTCAGGTAACTCACGGCCACCGCTGGATCCTCCACCTGTGACAGCAAGTCTCCCGAGTGACAGCGATGAAGTCACAGGTGAATTGCGGTCACGGGGGGAGGATCCAGTTGGCCGCGGGTAACCTGAGTGACAGCAGCGCTAATCGCGCTGCTCAATTCAGTCACTCAGTGGATTAGCGGTCACCGGTGAGTCCTTCATGGGTGACCGTTAATCAGGACGCGACACAGACAGAGCCGCGGCATGACAATGAAGTCGGGTGAAGTTCACCCGAGTTCATTCTGATCGTGTGGCTCTGTCTGTGTCTGCTGTCATCTGCCATTCAGCTCTGCTACATGGCTGTCTGTGGCTGCTGTCAGCGGCCATGTAGCAGAGCTGAATAGCAGATGACAGCTGCTGAGAAAAAAAATGATCACACACGGATCACACACGCATTACACACGCATTGCAATCATGAGAAAAATCTCAGGATCGCAGTGCAGTTGCATTGCACTCTGATCTAACGTGAACTAAAATCAGCCGAGTTTTTTTTCAGCCAACTCGGACCGATTATACTCGCATAGATGTGTTTCCAGCCTTAGATGTGTTGGCCTGGGCTAACTGGACTGGTTGCCCTCTTTTCTGGTGTGAGTATATGTTATAATACATTTTTGGGGGAGTTTTTATCTCCTCCTTTTGTTGCTATTTTTGATATTTATCAGTGTAGGGACCCGCAAGCGTGAGGATCCGTGATGAGGATTGCGGGCTTACGTACATTGGCCAATTTACAAACTAATACCTCATATATATTTTATATGTATTTTTTGCACTTTTTTATACGGGGTGCAGCCGTGCCTCTCAATACGGCCATGCATAGTGGAATCTCTGTCCCTTGCGTGCTGCAGTGAGTAGTGTCCGAGTAACCCGCCTAATCTAATAGTAAGGGCGTGGTAATAGGTTGCTGGCTGGACACCATGCGCATACAAGTGTGAACAGCGCCCTATGCACGCCACTAGTGTGCAATTTACCTTGCACCTGTGAAGTGTCCATCATCTTGAGAGGTTTGTCTGCATCCTGTTTGTGCATTAGATGTGTTGGCCTGGGCTAACTGGACTGGTTGCCCTCTTTTCTGCTGTGAGTATATCCCCAATACTTGACCAATAAATCTAATTGCATATTATATGGACTTTTTGATCGTATTATTTTCTCCTTTTTTAACTACATGTATATTGCCTGTCTGTGAAAATGGCTTCTCCTAGGCCCATTAGAAGACAACGCCCTCAACCCTGACACCATAGGTTGGACTTGTGTACTGTCTGTGAAGCACTCTGTCCACTTAAGCCCACCCCATTAGTTCATGTCCTGAATGTAGATGGCATGCCCAATGTCCCTCCCTCTCCGGCCTCTTCGGACGCCATTTTGGCTAACACCTAGTTCCTCTTTTGAAAGCCATTTTAACTCCGTCACTACATACTTCTTCTTCAGACACCATTTTCATTTTATTCTGGCCAACACTTGGTAACTTTTTTTTCAGCCATCCTAGGACCCAAAGTCACACCTCTGTTTATTGTTGGTGCAGGCGAAGCTGCAGAGGAGGGACATGAAGGCCTGAAATCCACTCTGTGTTTTTTTGGTCATATATGCATTTGTGCCCTATTGTATCCCACCGATGAACCTTAACAAAGGACATTGCTAATAATCCAGTGAAAAACTTTTTTCCTTTACTTTTGCATATTTATTTTTGCTGTGCCTACAATTTATTAGACCACATCAATGGACTGCTAACTATTTTGTCTGTTGGACATTGAATATTTTTCTGCCTATGGCAGTTGCTACTTCGCCTAGTTTTGAGATAACCTCGCTTGCATATTATCCTGCCTGGTATCTTGCACAAGAGCTCCTTGATGTAGTGGGCAGAGTATCGTGTGGTCCTAAGGGAATTTTTGATCATCAGGAGTTGGCATATATTAGGGTTTTTGCTGGCTGCAGCCAGTGATCTATCATATCCTTTTGTATCTTAGTTAGCAGGGCCTCTCTTTGCTTAAGTCTATCCCTAACCAACTGTGTATTGTTTACTTCTTATATCATCGTCAATATATGTTGGGGGCTTTAACTATCTCTTTGGGGCAGCTCCGAAGAAAGTTAGGATTTCTTTCTTCTTCTTTGAGGCTAGTTAGTTTCTTAGGCGGTGACGAGGCATCTAAGTAGAGTAGGCACGCTCCACCGCTATTTCTAGTTGTGTTTATATAGTCAGGGGGTGCTGCTTGTTAGTTACCAAACACTCTTGTGCTCTTTTTCCGAGGTTTTAGAGGATCTTAGATTTTAGAATGTCAGTGTTCTCCTGACCCCACTTTACACCCGATGCTCTTCCATACAAACCTGGGTATAGTCCTTTGTATCAGGTCTCAGAGAGCCCATACGCAAACTACAGATGGATCGCCTGATTACAGAGTGAAGGATCAAGACACTCTCAAGTGGCAAGAGGCGTGGAGATGAATCTAAAGCCTGCTTTACACACTTCAATAAATCTTTCAATCCGTCGTCGGGGTCAAGTTGTAAGTGACGCACATCCGGCATCGTTCGTGAGGTATTTGCGTGTGAAACCTACATGCGATCGATATTGAACGAAAATACGGTGATCGCATACACGTCGTTTATTCCTCATACATTGGACGTTTAGTAGTGCGAAACTAGTGAATTGTAACGTGTGACATCCATCATACGATTGTGATGTCTGATGCTATGTGCGCAGGTGTGCGCTCTGCACCGCAGCTTAAAAAAGGTCTGCTTCAGAGCGCAGCTGAAAAGCTGCGTTCTGAAGCGCCTCACAATGTCTGTCATGCACTAATCTCTGTCAGTCCGTCACTATCTCTGTCCCTCTCTCTCTGTCCATGTCAGTCTATCCCTCTTACCCCCTCTCTCATATACTCACCGATCCCCGGCGCTGCACGGCATTCACACTGCTGAGGCGGCTTTTACTGTTTTGAAAAAGCCGGCCGCCCATTAAACAATCTCGTATTCCCTGCTTACCCCACCCACCGGCGCCTATGATTGGTTACAAAGCGAAATAAACTGTGGAAAGAAAAAGCGCAATAGGGTCTTACCCGGTATATATCCGGGAAAAAATTAAAGGGAATGCACTCACCTTCAGTAGTTGTGACAGTCACAACTACTATAAAAGCTTATTTTGTAGAGATGAAGTCTGCTGCAGCCCCCGTGGTTGATAACAGAGAACAATAGAGAAGGGGTTTTATGCCGCGCTGTTCATCAGGAAGGAGGACAAAGAGATGGTCAATGTTCCTTTATTGTAGCTTGTTGTCTACGCGTTTCAGGAGCTCTGCTCCCTTCATCAGGACATACAGTACAAAAAAAACATATCTGCAGTTGATCCTAGGATCCCAGCATATATACAACCCAGAAAAAAGAAAAAAATGTCAAGCCACACCCCCAAAATAAAAAAATTGGCGGGTAGGAATGACGCATGTAACAGCACACACATTTACATGTATAAAAGGCAAAGAAAAGAGGGTAAAACAATAGATAATGGTATAAAAATATGTTATAAAATATTCATGCAAAAAAATGTTTTATTATCCACAATTAAAAAATTCTAAAAATCAGGACTCATGGGTTAAAAAACAAGTGTCTGTTTTACTTTGTTTTGGAACCAGCAGTTTTACGGGGTTAAAGTGTGGAGGTAGATAATCTCCTCCTACGTGCCACTGGGGATTTTACAGAGAATGTCTGCAAAAACCAACATCGTAGATCATCAGGAAAAAGAGGAAAACTATTTGGAGGAATTTTATCAATGAAACCATGATTGAAAGACGTTCAGGATTCTCCCTCATTCAAAAAAATAAAAAAACAGTCACAGCAGTCATTTATATCAAGCGGGTAACAGAGCCCAAGTGTAAAACTCGGCTCTGTGAACCTTGCCTGAACCCGGGGTGAGCTGAGTTCAGGTTATAATAATGGCATCGCGTGGAAGCGAGTGCCAGAGTACAAGACCTAGAATTGTCTCAATGAGCTGTCCCCAGGACGACGTAACCACAGGTCTGAATTCCTCGACAGCACCGCACATAAGCAGTGTTGCTATTGACAGGGATTCAGGCCAGTGGTGTCTAAAGCCGTGCGACAATATCAGTAAGCTGCAGATTAAACATAGGACAGCCGGCTGTATACTATTAGCAGGATTCTTATCAATGAATCCCCAGTTAAAACACACCCAGGAGAGAAAAAAAATACTGACACAACCATTTATATCAAACGGGTGACATAGCCCCAGAAAAGAAATTGGCTCTGTGAACCGCATCCGCACCAAGGGTGAACTGAGTTCAGATTATAGTAATGGTACCAGGTGAAAATGAGAGTTAAAGTACAGGATCTAGAAATTGCCTCAGTGAGCTGTCTCCAGGACATCATGCAACAGGCCTGGATTCCTCGATAGCACCACATTTATGCAGTAGTGCTACCGACAGGGATCCAGGCCAGTGGTGTCCGAGATCGTGTGACAACCTCAATAGGCTGCAAGGGAATTAATGAAAAACAAGCAGCAGGCCGTCTGTTGATCCTGGGGGCAAAAGCTTATGTCCCAGGACCAGCAGAGAAGAGGGAAAAAAAGGGAAAAAAAAAAAAAAAGGGAAAAAAAAGGGACATAGATCTACAATCTATATCCCCGTATATCACTCAACCAATTCATATACAGACTATTTTGGTCTATTAATCAGCAAATATGATCTCACCAAGAAAGGGGGAAGGCACAAGTTAAAATCAAGGGACACTGATATATGACAGTAACAATTGTATGTATATAATAGATACCAACCTTCAATTTTTTTCCTTTTTTTTAAAAATTTAAATTAAAAATTGCTTTTAAAAGGGATGGAGGGAGGGGGGGGGTTAAGACTTTACTCAGGGGTCTATTAGTGAAACAAATCCGTGACCTCATTGAGACCCACTGGTTTCAAGGTGTTGAGTTTGTAAATCCAGTAGGTCTCTTTTCTATTCAAGGCTTCCACTCGATTATGTATCTGAAGGGGGATATGGTCGATAGGGGTGACCCTAATTTTTGCTTTTTTACCATGTTTGACTGTGGTATGTCTAGACAGTCCATGAAACATGAAACCAATTTTGATGTTGTGCCTGTGGGAATTGATCCGGTTATGCAGTTCCTGCACCGTTCTTCCCACATACAATTTCCCGCATTCACATTCAATTAGATAAATCACAAATGTAGATTGACAAGTGAGGTGGACTCTAATGGGAAAGGAGTCTTCTCCTGAAGAGGATTTAAAAATGGATCTATTGTGTGAAATTGATTTACAGCATAAGCAATTCCTCATGAAACATTTATAGGATCCTGCATTCATATTAGGATTATGTATTTTATTCTTTATTGTAAGAGCTTTTGCTCTACTTGGGGCTATGATGCTCTTTAGGTTAGGGGCTCTCCTGAAAGTAATCCCTGGTTTTTCAGGAATAACCCCCTTTAAAAAAGGGTCGTTAAGAAGTATACCCCAATGTCTAGACAAGATTTCCTTTATCCGATCACTCTCTCTACTGAAAGTGGTAAGGAAATTAGAAGTGAAATCCTTATTGATAGTTTTAATGGGCTTTCTACTGGGTTTAATTAAATCTGCTTGTTTGAGCAGTTTAGTGTCCTTAAAAGCCTTCTTAATGAGTGACATAGGGTATTCTTTTTCTATAAACCTATTTCTCATGATATTGGCTTGTACATGAAAGTCATCATCAGAGGTACAGTTCCTCCTAATTCTTTTGTATTGGTTATTAGGTATATTTGTGAGCCATTTTTTATAGTGGCCACTGGAAAATTGGATATACCCATTACAATCTACTTTTTTGAAGAATGTTTTAGTAATAATCTCCCCCTCGCGATGTGTCAGGGTCAGATCCAGAAAGTCTATTTGATCTTTCTGTACTACCGATGAGAATGTAAGGCCCCAATTGTTATTGTCCAAATGTTTTATAAAATCAGGGACATTATTGTTACTGTTGTCCCATATCAATATCAGATCATCAATATACCTCTTATATAAAATGATATGTTTAGAAAAGGGGGAATTATAGATGAATAACTGCTCAAATAGCCCCATAAATAAATTTGCAAAGGTTGGTGCTACCTTCGAGCCCATTGCAGTCCCACATCTCTGATGATATATAGTATCCATAAAAGTAAAGTAATTATTGGTTAAAATAAATTGCATCCCTTTTAAGATGAACTTTTTTTGCTGAAATGGTAGCCTATCATCAATTAATAGGAATTGTTTAAAGCATTCTAGTCCCAGTTTGTGTGAAATGTTTGTATACAAGGCAGAGACATCCAAGGTAATAAACACATAAGAATCCCCCCAAGGGATTTCCCTTATGAATTGTATAAGGTGTGCAGAGTCGCGGAGATAGCTTTTGAGCCTAATGACGTGAATGCTCATAATTTGGTCAATATACGCTGCTAATTTTACAGTCAGAGAATCTATTCCAGATATGATAGGTCTACCTGGAGGATTAATGGGGTCTTTGTGGACCTTAGGGAGATGATAATAGAACGCCATTTTTGGACATTTGTTTTCTAAAAACTTTTTTTCATTGTCATTAAGTAAATTATTTTTAATGGCCTCCTGTAAGAGTGTTTGATATTCAATGATGGCTTTATTATACCTTTCCTGACCAGAAACCTCATAGTGAATGGTGTTAGAAAGATTTCTCAGCGCTTCTCTGATATATGCTTCCTTGTCCTGCAGGACTACTCCCCCACCCTTATCAGCAGGTCTGATGATAAGGTTATGGTTCTCTTTAAGGGTTTTTATTGCCCTATGTTCACCCATGGTCAGATTGTGCAGACCCGATTTTTTATTAGCTTTTAGTTTCTTTATATCCTCTAATACTAGATCACTAAACGTTTTTATATGATGTCCTTTACTGTTTAGAGGGTAAAATTTTGAGTTGAGTCTGAGGTCAGTATGTAAAAATTTATCTGAAATGTCCCTTTTCTCTGAAGTCTCAGGCTTATGTATTTGAAAATGTCGAGTTAATGTGATTTTTCTTATAAACCTCTGTACGTCCAAATATAATTCAAAATCGTTTGAATGAGGGAGAATCCTGAACGTCTTTCAATCATGGTTTCATTGATAAAATTCCTCCAAATAGTTTTCCTCTTTTTCCTGATGATCTACGATGTTGGTTTTTGCAGACATTCTCTGTAAAATCCCCAGTGGCACGTACGAGGAGATTATCTACCTCCACACTTTAACCCCGTAAAACTGCTGGTTCCAAAACAAAGTAAAACAGACACTTGTTTTTTAACCCATGAGTCCTGATTTTTAGAATTTTTTAATTGTGGATAATAAAACATTTTTTTGCATGAATATTTTATAACATATTTTTATACCATTATCTATTGTTTTACCCTCTTTTCTTTGCCTTTTATACATGTAAATGTGTGTGCTGTTACATGCGTCATTCCTACCCGCCAATTTTTTTATTTTGGGGGTGTGGCTTGACATTTTTTTCTTTTTTCTGGGTTGTATATATGCTGGGATCCTAGGATCAACTGCAGATATGTTTTTTTTGTACTGTATGTCCTGATGAAGGGAGCAGAGCTCCTGAAACGCGTAGACAACAAGCTACAATAAAGGAACATTGACCATCTCTTTGTCCTCCTTCCTGATGAACAGCGCGGCATAAAACCCCTTCTCTATTGTTCTCTGTTATCAACCACGGGGGCTGCAGCAGACTTCATCTCTACAAAATAAGCTTTTATAGTAGTTGTGACTGTCACAACTACTGAAGGTGAGTGCATTCCCTTTAATTTTTTCCCGGATATATACCGGGTAAGACCCTATTGCGCTTTTTCTTTCCACAGTTTATTTCGCTTTGTGCCTTCTGGACCTGGCAAGACCAGCTCTTCTGGTGGACATAGCAGCATAAGGGTCGTGTCTTTCTATCATGGACTACTTCAACCAACGTCTCTCTTCAAGAGAAAGACTCATCCTACAAACAGTAGGTGCATCTGATGCTTACAATATAGATCCTGAACTTGATTTAACCAATGTCTATTCTGAAGAAGACGGTATTAATATGAGAAATCTTTTTCTACGTCTTGAGGATCTTCTCAAGGATGAACTATTTTACAGTCTGGACGCTAGGTTCCTCCTGATTTATATGGAAGAAAAACTATGCCCCAGGGGTCTGAGAGTGAACAAAGATTCCCCTTTCCCCTTGGATAAAACTTTTTCTTTGGAATGGGACAATATTTTTCAGAAATGTATGCAAGAGATGTTACAGTGCCTCTATAAAAAAAGAGATATTTTAGCTAAAGAGGCTACTGCTAAAATATCGGATGTATATGAGGAGCTGGGTCTATATGACCTACATTGTGAATATAAAATTTTAAATTCCAATATCAATACTAAATTAACACAACTTGAACAGGATACCATCCTTAGAAAATCTAGGAAATTACAGAGAGACAGACAAGATAAAATTAACAAAACTGCCCCCCCTACTGACCAAAAAGAGAATATATCTACACCAAGGCCTTTTAGTACCAATAAGCTCAAGAATTTCAAAAGAAAGAGAAGTCATAGTAATAATCGGAATTTTTTTAATAGTAAATTCCATAAAAAACGGAATCCTTCGACTAATATGGAAAAGGAAGCTCCAAAAGATACCCCTGTACCCAGTAAAAAAACTGCAAATAGTATCTCTATCATTAATGACACAACTGGAAAATCCTTAATGGATCTTCCAAAGGAGACAGCTGATATAACTGTCCATATTGACAAACTCAAGGTACCAGAACCCCTTAAAATTCCTAAAGATTTTGAGGAGACTAAAAGACAACTAGCATTAATAAAGATGCAAATCGAGAGAATAAGAAAAGAAAGAGAATCCCCTTTGATCAGTGATGATACCACTACTCCAACAATATCTAGGGAAGGAGAGCAGGATATGGACCTCATGGATTTGTTGGACTTATCCACACATGAGGATTATATCCCCTTGCCTGACACACAATTTGCACTTAATGTGTCCTCTACTGAGTGTGCTAATTCTGGGGCCGAACCCATTAAAACGGTCATCATTGATAACACCAAAAAGAACAATATGTGTGTACCTTTTTTATCCCTTGGAAGGTTTTCAACCCAGAACCCTATACAAAGCCCCATAACGAACTACCTAACCTCAAGGGGGGGAAAAAGAAAAAATCCCACAGAGGAAACCGAGCAGGTGACAGGGTCCAACAAAAAAGAAAAGAAAAACTAATACCCCCAAGCCACACTTCAGGCATTTTTAATCTCTCTAGTCATGATCTTACAGAAAACGAACTTAAGGTACTAAAAAAAGGACTATATTTTTGCCCTGATTTTTCCTCTGACGATTTTGAATTATATTTGGACGTACAGAGGTTTATAAGAAAAATCACATTAACTCGACATTTTCAAATACATAAGCCTGAGACTTCAGAGAAAAGGGACATTTCAGATAAATTTTTACATACTGACCTCAGACTCAACTCAAAATTTTACCCTCTAAACAGTAAAGGACATCATATAAAAACGTTTAGTGATCTAGTATTAGAGGATATAAAGAAACTAAAAGCTAATAAAAAATCGGGTCTGCACAATCTGACCATGGGTGAACATAGGGCAATAAAAACCCTTAAAGAGAACCATAACCTTATCATCAGACCTGCTGATAAGGGTGGGGGAGTAGTCCTGCAGGACAAGGAAGCATATATCAGAGAAGCGCTGAGAAATCTTTCTAACACCATTCACTATGAGGTTTCTGGTCAGGAAAGGTATAATAAAGCCATCATTGAATATCAAACACTCTTACAGGAGGCCATTAAAAATAATTTACTTAATGACAATGAAAAAAAGTTTTTAGAAAACAAATGTCCAAAAATGGCGTTCTATTATCATCTCCCTAAGGTCCACAAAGACCCCATTAATCCTCCAGGTAGACCTATCATATCTGGAATAGATTCTCTGACTGTAAAATTAGCAGCGTATATTGACCAAATTATGAGCATTCACGTCATTAGGCTCAAAAGCTATCTCCGCGACTCTGCACACCTTATACAATTCATAAGGGAAATCCCTTGGGGGGATTCTTATGTGTTTATTACCTTGGATGTCTCTGCCTTGTATACAAACATTTCACACAAACTGGGACTAGAATGCTTTAAACAATTCCTATTAATTGATGATAGGCTACCATTTCAGCAAAAAAAGTTCATCTTAAAAGGGATGCAATTTATTTTAACCAATAATTACTTTACTTTTATGGATACTATATATCATCAGAGATGTGGGACTGCAATGGGCTCGAAGGTAGCACCAACCTTTGCAAATTTATTTATGGGGCTATTTGAGCAGTTATTCATCTATAATTCCCCCTTTTCTAAACATATCATTTTATATAAGAGGTATATTGATGATCTGATATTGATATGGGACAACAGTAACAATAATGTCCCTGATTTTATAAAACATTTGGACAATAACAATTGGGGCCTTACATTCTCATCGGTAGTACAGAAAGATCAAATAGACTTTCTGGATCTGACCCTGACACATCGCGAGGGGGAGATTATTACTAAAACATTCTTCAAAAAAGTAGATTGTAATGGGTATATCCAATTTTCCAGTGGCCACTATAAAAAATGGCTCACAAATATACCTAATAACCAATACAAAAGAATTAGGAGGAACTGTACCTCTGATGATGACTTTCATGTACAAGCCAATATCATGAGAAATAGGTTTATAGAAAAAGAATACCCTATGTCACTCATTAAGAAGGCTTTTAAGGACACTAAACTGCTCAAACAAGCAGATTTAATTAAACCCAGTAGAAAGCCCATTAAAACTATCAATAAGGATTTCACTTCTAATTTCCTTACCACTTTCAGTAGAGAGAGTGATCGGATAAAGGAAATCTTGTCTAGACATTGGGGTATACTTCTTAACGACCCTTTTTTAAAGGGGGTTATTCCTGAAAAACCAGGGATTACTTTCAGGAGAGCCCCTAACCTAAAGAGCATCATAGCCCCAAGTAGAGCAAAAGCTCTTACAATAAAGAATAAAATACATAATCCTAATATGAATGCAGGATCCTATAAATGTTTCATGAGGAATTGCTTATGCTGTAAATCAATTTCACACAATAGATCCATTTTTAAATCCTCTTCAGGAGAAGACTCCTTTCCCATTAGAGTCCACCTCACTTGTCAATCTACATTTGTGATTTATCTAATTGAATGTGAATGCGGGAAATTGTATGTGGGAAGAACGGTGCAGGAACTGCATAACCGGATCAATTCCCACAGGCACAACATCAAAATTGGTTTCATGTTTCATGGACTGTCTAGACATACCACAGTCAAACATGGTAAAAAAGCAAAAATTAGGGTCACCCCTATCGACCATATCCCCCTTCAGATACATAATCGAGTGGAAGCCTTGAATAGAAAAGAGACCTACTGGATTTACAAACTCAACACCTTGAAACCAGTGGGTCTCAATGAGGTCACGGATTTGTTTCACTAATAGACCCCTGAGTAAAGTCTTAACCCCCCCCCTCCCTCCATCCCTTTTAAAAGCAATTTTTAATTTAAATTTTTAAAAAAAAGGAAAAAAATTGAAGGTTGGTATCTATTATATACATACAATTGTTACTGTCATATATCAGTGTCCCTTGATTTTAACTTGTGCCTTCCCCCTTTCTTGGTGAGATCATATTTGCTGATTAATAGACCAAAATAGTCTGTATATGAATTGGTTGAGTGATATACGGGGATATAGATTGTAGATCTATGTCCCTTTTTTTTTTTTTTTTTTTTTTTTTTTTCCCCTCTTTTTCCCTCTTCTCTGCTGGTCCTGGGACATAAGCTTTTGCCCCCAGGATCAACAGACGGCCTGCTGCTTGTTTTTCATTAATTCCCTTGCAGCCTATTGAGGTTGTCACACGATCTCGGACACCACTGGCCCACTGGCCTGGATCCCTGTCGGTAGCACTACTGCATAAATGTGGTGCTATCGAGGAATCCAGGCCTGTTGCATGATGTCCTGGAGACAGCTCACTGAGGCAATTTCTAGATCCTGTACTTTAACTCTCATTTTCACCTGGTACCATTACTATAATCTGAACTCAGTTCACCCTTGGTGCGGATGCGGTTCACAGAGCCAATTTCTTTTCTGGGGCTATGTCACCCGTTTGATATAAATGGTTGTGTCAGTATTTTTTTTCTCTCCTGGGTGTGTTTTAACTGGGGATTCATTGATAAGAATCCTGCTAATAGTATACAGCCGGCTGTCCTATGTTTAATCTGCAGCTTACTGATATTGTCGCACGGCTTTAGACACCACTGGCCTGAATCCCTGTCAATAGCAACACTGCTTATGTGCGGTGCTGTCGAGGAATTCAGACCTGTGGTTACGTCGTCCTGGGGACAGCTCATTGAGACAATTCTAGGTCTTGTACTCTGGCACTCGCTTCCACGCGATGCCATTATTATAACCTGAACTCAGCTCACCCCGGGTTCAGGCAAGGTTCACAGAGCCGAGTTTTACACTTGGGCTCTGTTACCCGCTTGATATAAATGACTGCTGTGACTGTTTTTTTATTTTTTTTTTTTATTTTTTTTATTTTTTTTATTTTTTTGAATGAGGGAGAATCCTCAACGTCTTTCAATCATGGTTTCATTGATAAAATTCCTCCAAATAGTTTTCCTCTTTTTCCTGATGATCTACGATGTTGGTTTTTGCAGACATTCTCTGTAAAATCCCCAGTGGCACGTACGAGGAGATTATCTACCTCCACACTTTAACCCCGTAAAACTGCTGGTTCCAAAACAAAGTAAAACAGACACTTGTTTTTTAACCCATGAGTCCTGATTTTTAGAATTTTTTAATTGTGGATAATAAAACATTTTTTTGCATGAATATTTTATAACATATTTTTATACCATTATCTATTGTTTTACCCTCTTTTCTTTGCCTTTTATACATGTAAATGTGTGTGCTGTTACATGCGTCATTCCTACCCGCCAATTTTTTTATTTTGGGGGTGTGGCTTGACATTTTTTTCTTTTTTCTGGGTTGTATATATGCTGGGATCCTAGGATCAACTGCAGATATGTTTTTTTTGTACTGTATGTCCTGATGAAGGGAGCAGAGCTCCTGAAACGCGTAGACAACAAGCTACAATAAAGGAACATTGACCATCTCTTTGTCCTCCTTCCTGATGAACAGCGCGGCATAAAACCCCTTCTCTATTGTTCTCTGTTATGATTGGTTACAGTGAGACACGCCCCCACGCTGAGTGACAGGTGTCACACTGCACCCAATCACAGCAGCCGGTGGGCGTGTCTATACTGTGTAGTGAAATAAATAATTAAATAATTTAAAAAAACGGCGTGCGGTTCCCCCCAATTTTAAAACCAGCCAGATAAAGCCATACGGCTGAAGGCTGGTATTCTCAGGATGGGGAGCTCCACGTTATGGGGAGCCCCCCAGCCTAACAATATCAGCCAACAGCCGCCCAGAATTGCCGCATACATTATATGCGACAGTTCTGGGGCTGTACCCGGCTCTTCCCGATTTACCCTGATGCGTTGGCAAATCGGGGTAATAAGGAGTTATTGGCAGCCCATAGCTGTCAATAAGTCCTAGATTAATCATGTCAGGCGTCTATGAGACACCCTCCATGATTAATCTGTAGATTACAGTAAATAAACACACACACACGAAAAATCCTTTATTAGAAATAAAAAACACACACATATACCCTGGTTCACCACTTTAATCAGCCCCAAAAAGCCCTCCTTGTCCGGCGTACTCCAGGATGGTCCAGCGTCGCATCCAGCGCTGCTGCATGGAGGTGACCGGAGCTGCAGAAGACACCGCCGCTCCGGTCACCTCCACGCAGGTAATGAAGACAGCCGCGCGATCAGCTGCTGTCACTGAGGTTACCCGCTGTCACTGGATCCAGCGGTGGATGCAGCAGTGGCCGCGGGTAACCTCAGTGACAGATCAGCTGATCGCGCTACTCACCTCAGTTGCTGACTGGAGCTGACCGGAGCGGCGGTGAGTAGCGCGATCAGCTGAGCTGTCACTGAGGTTACCCGCGGCCACCGCTGGATCCAGTGACAGCGGGTAACCTCAGTGACAGATCAGCTGATCGCACGGCTGTCTTCATTACCTGCGTGGAGGTGACCGGAGCGGCTGTGTCTGCTGCAGCTCCGGTCACCTCCATGCAGCAGCGCTGGAAGCGACGCTGGAGCATCCTGGATTACGCCGGACATGGAGGGCTTTTTGGGGCTGATTAAAGTGGTGAACCAGGGAATGTGTGTGTGTTTTTTATTTCAAATAAAGGATTTTTCGGGTGTGTGTGTTTATTTACTGTAATTTACAGATTAATCATGGAGGGTGTCTCATAGACGCCTGACATGATTAATCTAGGACTTATTGGCAGCTATGGGCTGCCAATAACTCCTTATTACCCCGATTTGCCAACGCATCAGGGTAAATCGGGAAGAGCCGGGTACAGCCCCAGAACTGTCGCATATAATGTATGCGGCAATTCTGGGCGGCTGCTGACTGATATTGTTAGGCTGGGCGGCTCCCCATAACGTGGAGCTCCCCATCCTGAGAATACCAGCCTTCAGCCGTATGGCTTTATCTGGCTGGTTTTAAAATTGGGGGGGACCGCACGCCGTTTTTTTAATTATTTATTTCACTACACAGTATAGACACGCCCACCGGCTGCTGTGATTGGGTGCAGTGTGACACCTGTTACTCAGCGTGGGGGCGTGTCTCACTGTAACCAATCATAGGCGCCGGTGGGCGGGGTAAGCAGGGAATACGAGATTGTTTAATGGGCGGCCGGCTTTTTCAAAACAGTAAAAGCCGCCGGAGCAGTGTGAATGCCGTGCAGCGCCGGGGATCGGGGATTGGTGAGTATATGAGAGAGGACTGCTCAATTCACTTACTCAGGAGATTAGCGGTCACTGGTGAGTCTTCACTGGTGACCGCTAATCAGGACGCGGCACAGACAGAGCCGCAGCATGACAATGAAGTTGGGTGAGGTTCACCCGAGTTCATTCTGACAGTGCGGCTCTGTCTGTGTCTGCTGTCATCGGCCATTCACCGCTGCTACATGGCTGTCTGTGTCTGCTGTCAGCGGCCATGTAGCAGAGCTGAACGGCAGATGACATAGTAAAAATGCATCCCTACACATTACACACGCTTGGCAAGTCAATAAATAAAAAAAAAAAAAAAAAGGTGCCCAATGCATACGTCACAGAACACATGATCTAAAGGATCGCACACAAAATTGATCAATTTAACATAGACTACTAACGCTCATGTGACAGCAAATGAACGACCTATGTGCAATCTCATTAGATCGCATATGCGACCTGGGCGTGTCACATCGCATACGAGATCGCATACCTAATTGTAAGGTGTAAAGCAGGCTTTACAGCTTCCAAGACCACCCTACGTACAAATGTGGTGCATTGTCACCTGAAGAGTATCATCACGTTATCTCCAGCCCTGGGCCTGCCTGACTATCAGAAGTCATTATACCTGTTTGCTATGGATTAAGACAGCGGCCCTTTGGATACTACTCAGCCAGATTGGATCCAGTCATCCGAGAAACACCAACCTAAAGCACCAGTTGAAGATCAATGCTTCGCATGACATCACTGCTCCCTGACAATGTCACTATCTTCCGGTTTGTGGTCCAAATTGTCTCTCCAGGAAAGGAGACAAACTCTAGCGCCACCTATTGGAAGTAGCAATCCTAAAAGTCAAAAGTGGCCTTCTGACAAGCCTTTTCATATGACTTAGGATATATGCCAGATCAGAATCACAATTTGCAGACACGGTGTTTCGGGGTGATTGCCCCTCGTCAGTGCAAAATATGGGTAACTGATCTGGCTTATGAGAATCTAATGGGGGACCACGGGGGAAGACTATTCTCCTTATGGAGACCTGACAAACCAGTCTGGCTGTCAGTGGTAAGGGGACTTATAGCTGCTATGCCCCTCTGGGAATTATTCAAATTGTCTCTCTAGGAAAGGAGACAAACTCTAGCGCCACCTATTGGAAGTAGCAATCCTAAATCTAATTTGTCATGAACAGCCGGGGGAGTCACTCAGATATCCCGCAGCTGTTCGCTGATTTGTTACAAACATGGCTACTCTCTAGCGCCCCTCTTGTCGGCAGGCCACTTTTAGTACTGCAGGACGTTTCACAGGCAGTCCGGGCACCCGTTAGAGATAGCATAAGGCCCTTCGGGTTTTTGGATTCGCATAGAATGCATGAGGAAAGAAACTATTACATTTTATATATTTAATCCAAAATAGCAGGCAGTGTTTATAAAAATATACAAGAATTTACAAAAGGGAACAATACAAATGCAGTATAGACAGTTACATAAAAATAAAAGGTATACACGTGAAAATTACTAAACTTGTGCCATAGATGTGACGTCCGAATTTAAAGAGGGAAGGTCTCCAAGAGAAGAAGATGGTAGAGAGACGGCCAGCATCACCACTTACTGATGCCTTCCAGTACTGACTTGTGGTTTGTGGTCCTTAATCCTGCTACACTTCTCCCTCTTCCAAGGGAGGAGTGTCCCACCTCTGACACCCTGGTGGAAGAGGTGGTCGACTCTGGACTAGCTCTACATGATTGCCTAGCTCTCCTGAGGCAGAAAAACTCTGGATTCGATACAGTGATGGATACATGCTTGGAAGACCCTGACTTAACCCCTTTGTGGATGGATCAAGATGTGCAGATCAAGAAGGACGGTTCCACACAGGTATGGTGGTGGTAGCAGAAGACGCTGTGCTGATAGGGATGTGAGTAGCAACTGCTCTGTCTGCAAAAGAAGCAGAGGTATGTGCTCTCACTGAAGCCTGCAAGATGCCAGCCAACATCTACTCTGTATGGAAGACAAGAGACTTGATCACTGCCAATGGAACACCACCAAGAGGCCATAGAAGAACTGATGGAAGCTTTGCTTTTGCCAGAAAGCGTCGTGGTGACCAGGGTTGAGGCCCACATTAGAGGATTCAAGGGAAGCAGTAAGAAATGCCCTCGCTGACAGAACAGCCAAAGAAGCAGCAATGTGACCACTTACCACTAGAAAGTCAGTCAATCTATGCTTCTTAAGTGACCCCGATGTGAAGAAGAAAGGAAAGATGGAAAGTCTTGGAATAACAGTCTCCTGACTGTCCTTACCCTACAAAAGCAAGTCTCAGAAGAAGGGGAGTGAGATAGGTGAGATAGGGTGCGGCTGTGGGCTCCCGGAGACCATAGACAGTGTCCGGAGACCTGCTTTTACTGCCAAAGAGATATGACAGGCCTTGGGGACAGAACTGACCCTACACACCCCATACCGTCCACAAAATGGTGGGAGGGTTGAGAGATTGGGGCAGTGTAGAAAACAAGGGCATGAGAGTCTTCCCCTTGCGTTGTTCAGTGTCAGACACAACCCAGCAGGGACCACTAAGTTGAGACCCTATGAAAACTTGTTTAGAAATACCCCCAGATACTTTCACTAAACTTGTTTAATTAATTAAACATTTGACTAACATACGTTCTTGAGTTTTCTCCTCCACTCCAGCTCCAAACCAGATCCAGATTAGGAGATGGCTGTCTTCGAGCCCTGGAACCAGATATAATGTGGCCTTCCAAGGTTTCCTGATGAACAGCACTGCTACTGGCTGTCTGCCCTCTTCTACCCGATACTTTGTGTCAAGAAGATGGTATCCAAGCTTGTGGACCAGAAGAGGAGTATGCTTGCTGCCTTTGATGATGTCCCACCATCACTGCCTGAGTAATATCAGGCTCTGAGTGCAACCAACCCTAATGAATATGAACCGATGAAAGGATTGATGAGAGGACTACCACCACTTCCTTCCTCCCCCCGAATAACATACGCCAGAGTGGGACATAGCCATGAGGACAGTCAAGGGGGTACGGACAGGATTTGACTTCCTATGCATAGTCTGTTTGGTGAGGAGGTTCATCCACAAGGGATGGGTTATCTCATAGGCAAGTGAGGTAACCATCGGCATTAGGACAGATCGATTGACTCAACGGAAGTAAGGAAAGATTTTTGGCTATCTCTAAAGGGGGGAATGTTATGGACATGGGTATGGACTGTTATGATCAGTATTCAGTATTATATGAAGATATCAAAAACACTACTCAAAATGGCGTTTGAACTGTATTCAGATACAAGACTTTCTGGTCATAAGTGATTCACGCTGACTTAGCTTACTATAAAATGATGAAACACATATACAGTGGAACCTCGATTTATGAGTAACCTGGTGTGCGAGCAATTCGCTATATGAGCAAAGCTTGCTGTAAATTTGTAACTCGGTTTACAAGCAATGCTTTGCTGTGCGAGCAAATACTCACCGCACACACCTACGGTTCCATACTGTCACCGCGCTCTGACCCGTGCTTGCAGTCTGCACAAACACTTAGACACATATGCTCACCTATCCAACGTTCCCCCGGTGGCCTCTTCCCTGGTTCTTGCAGTCCGCAGGTATGTGAATCCGGTAACTATCGCGGCCGATGCAGGGGCTGCCACTGTCAGTGCTTCCCAAAGGCAGCGTGCTGACCAATCAGAGGCAAGCAGCTCATGCCTTTGACGTCAGCGTGCTGGCCAATCAGCGGCAAACTGATCATGCCAATGATGTCAGCTGCTGAAGCACTGACAGCGGCAGCCGCTGCATCGGTCGCGATGGTTACTGGATCCACATGCCTGCGTACTGCAAGAACCAGATTAGAGGCCACCAAGGTAACGGAGGACAGGTGAGCATAATATGTATGTGTGTGTATGTGTGTGTGTGTTGGCGCAATAGGGGGCCAGGAAGGGACATTGCTACAAGTTGTGGAACGAATTGTCTGAGTTTCAATCATTTCCCATGGGAAATTTTGCTTTGCTATACGTGTAACTTGGTTTACGATCACACTCCCAGAACGAATTGTTATCTATATGTACAGTGGAACCTTGATTTACGATCTCAGAATAAGCTCTTTTTGCAGCTTACCCAATAAGAGACGTGTTACGTATTTTTGGCTCCTAGCCAAATCATTTTTTTAAATGTATCTGAACTTCGGTAATTAAAGCAGTCATATTTCCTCCGTAGATCCGTGTACATCTCGTACATCACTGGTCTGTGTGGACGAATAGCATGCATGCAACTGACAAATGACGGGTTTAAGACGTTGATGCGTAACTTGGATTGCATCACCCTAAATTTGCCCCCTTATCAAGTGGAAGTATACAGAATAGCAATATCAAAGAAGCATTATAGCTAGCGGAGGGGAGACCCCCTGACGCATCTTTCGCAGCCAATAAAAGCTTCAACTCAATCCACAAAAAAATTAACAAGTCCCCACGCAGGTCTGTCATCTGTTAATGGAAATATAAGGGGTTTCCACATTACTGGTAACAAAAAAATGCTTAGGAAAAGCAAAATGGCTCCCTCAAAAGAAATCCAGCGAAATCTGCGCTCCCAAATGCCCCCATCCTTCTGAGCCCCACACTATGCCTAAACCAGATATAGCATCCACACATTTCTCAGTACTGTAGTTTTGAGAACCTGCTTAATTTACGTGGTGAGTGTCTCCCGAAGCATAAACTGGGCACAATGAATGATAACTGCAATGTACTGGGCACTACAATGTCAGATTTGCAATTCTCACATCTTTTTCTGCTTGTTTCTGGAAAATATATTGAGTCCGCAAACTATTCTAGGAAAAGCTGTGTGCCAAGAATCAAATAGAGCCTTTTCCTTACCTAGTCTCGCCATGTAGCTAAGCAGTACTGTACAGTCATATATGGAATATTGCCACATTCAGCAGAAATTTAGTGACGAATTTTGGAGTCATTTTTAACTATTTTACAGAACTTAAAAAAAAATCGATATATATCTGGTACAGTTGCAATCGTACTGAGGTGAGAAATAAAGCAGCCACTTATACGTTGAGGTGAACAGCATAAAAATAGTAATAAAGCCAATTGTTCAACTGCTGTTGATTTGTTAATTCTGCCTCTCAAAGATAACAGTAAGGCTCAGCTCATCGTTCTCCTGCTCTCTACGCTGAGTGCTTACACCTGGGATTACATGTAAATCTCTGAAAAACATGATTCAGACAAAATTTGCAACCGAAAATTCACGTAGATAGAGTCACTTTGAACTCCTGTCTGGCTTGTGGTCAGCTGGTGTACATTTCTAAATGCGTTTGATAAGCAAGCACAAAAAAGTGATCAACAGTTTTGTGCACCTTTGAAAGGAAGGATACTGATAAACAGAGGCCAAAGAAAGTCTGGAGTAACGCTGCTGCCTCAATAGTGAATGGATCCATTCTGGGGTTTCACCTGAATCACGTGTTTTGGAGATAAAGATGGAAACCTTAATGTAAGTGCTCAGCATAGAGCACAGGATAAATGTGAATTTATACAAAATGTCATGTACAACAAGTTGCTACTAATAGTATTCAACCCAACCCACAAAAAAATAAATCCCCACTCAGATCCGTCATCTTTTAACGGAAATGTAGGCGGCTTACATTACTGGTAGCACAAAGGCTCTGGAAAAGTGCTATGGCTCTCCCCAAAAGAGAAATATAGCAAAATCTACACTCCCAAACTGAAGTGCCAACCTTCCTTCTGAAATCTACAGTGTGTCATAGTTAACGTCCATATGTTTGGCATTGTTGTATTATTGTAGTGAGGAAAGAGCACTTAATTTATGGGGTGTGTGTCTGGAGAAGTACGAGCGGGGCACAAATGTACGGGCACTACAATGTTCTGGGCAAAACAAGGACTTCTTTGCAATTTTTAATTCTGTAACATTCACTGCATTGGACTTTGAGTATTTCCAGAGACAAAATCGTCACTACACAGATAGATGAATTTCCAGAGGGGTATGATTTCCAAAAGGTGGTCAGTTAAGGGGATTTCGCTTTTAAGACACTAAGAGGCTCTGCAAATGAAGTTTGAAAACAATTCTAAAAAAAAAATCTGTGCTCCAAAAGTTAAATGGCGCTCTTTCCTCCCAAGCCCTGCCATGTGGTCAAACAGTACTGTATAGTCACATGTGGGGTATTCCCATGTTCAGAATCAATTGTGTAACACATTATAAGGCCTCTTTCATCCATTCCTGTTTGAACATTGGAAATCTGGGACTAAAAACATTTTAAATGGTGAAAATGTTATTTTTTCTTCACCGCCCAATAGTATAAAATTTGTGACACCTATGGTGTCAAAATGCATACTCTACCCCTAGATTAATTAATTGAAAGGTGAAGTTCATTAGCGTATTGACAATATAGGCAGGCTACGCCACTGCTACAGGGCCTGAGAGGTGGGGGGGTCTGGCCTGTGGTGTGTGTGCCCGTCCCCGGCTTCCAACAGTGTATTCACTTTCATCATTCCCAGCAGGGGAGGGCTGGGCCAGTCACCAAGCAGCTGATTAATGCCACTGGGGGCTGGCACTGTTTGTACAGCTGCAGGCTGGCCACAACTCAGAGATGCAGGTACACCCACACTGTGCGGCCTCTGCTGAAGAGGAGGGAGTAGCCAGGCAGCATTTTCTTCCAGTTGGAGAGCTGTGAGAGATGCCTGGAGGAGAACATCCAATCAGGAGAGGGGGCAAAGCTTCTTCAGTACAGCGCGGGAGCAATAAAAGATGAAAAGGAAAATGGTGCAGAAGGAGCAGAGACCTGAGCAAGCAGAGAAAACAGAGCAGAACAAGGGAGAAGGTGCAGAGAGCAGAAAGAGCAGAGCAAACAGAGAGCAGAGAAGACAGGGAGAAGCGAATAATAGAAGGAATAGAAAGAAAAAGCAGAGGACAGGATATGAACACACAGCAAGGAGGACCCACAGGCAGTACAGCAGGGAGGCCGGAGCCCTTAACATGATCTCTCAAAGCACAGGTCCAGATAAGTATTATAATGTGCAAATGTCTGTCTGTAACAATACAGAAAGAAACTGCCCTGTACTGTGACATAACTATGTGTATTATCCCTGTACTATGACAACACTGTGTGTATTACCCCTGTACTGTGCAGTTTTATTATGGTTGCTAAGGCTATAAAGAGGGTCATAATTGTTACCATTATATGGGGGAGACGGATGTGAAAACTTACATTGTGTGTGGTGAGGGGCACAAAGGAGGATATCGCTACTTTAGGCCAAGTTCACACACTGCAGATTTTTTTTTTGGGGGGGGGATTTGTGGTGTGAACCCACTGGTCTTTGTGCAGTGGACTTTGCTCATTAACAGTATGGTAGTTATATTCAGACTCAATGTGGTGATAATATATGGTCATGGTGTGGCGGCATTATTTTCCAATATATAGTAGTATTATTGGTTTTGATATGGTGGGTGTTGTTCAGTAACACTATATAGTATGTGTTATTTGGTAAATGCATGACTATTTTGTCTCAGCATTACTAAAAAGTAATGTAGATATTTATGGATTTGTATTATTTAATTATTTTTATGGTGGCATTAAATGTATCACTAATTACTGTGAGGCACTTTAGTAGGACTATTTTTTTAATACTATTTACTCTGGAGGTCTTTGGTTTGTTGGCTGTGGCTGATTCCCCTGTTTGTAGGCACTGCAATGTACAGCGCGTTGTACACAGTCACAAAACAGGAGCACAGGCACACAGCACTGCCAAGACTGGTCCTCTGCCAAATGGAGCTGGGCCCGGTAATAGTGTACTTACTGGACTAGGAGATGTATAGCCTGGCTAGGACAAAGATTAATTCATAATATGTATATACGCCCCCCAGTAACTTGTATATCCCCCCTAGTAACTTGCATGTCTCCCACAGTAACATGTAAGTCGCCTCTAGTAACGTATAAGCTGTTTATTGTGTTAATATTTTATTGTATTTTTTTATTGGGGGGGTCCCATTCATACTTTTGCTATGGGGCCCCATGGTGAAGTTTCTAAGATGGCGTATCTTGTGGGAGATATCTTCTGTTCTGGAACCTTAGAGACACTGCCAATACGACATGGCACCTACAAACCTTTCCAGCAAATTTTGCATTCCAATATGGTGCGCCTTTCCTTCTCACCTTTCCTTCTTACACTGTACCTCAAAAAGTAGTTTCCGATTACATAGAGGGTATTGGCACTCCGTAAAAATTGCAGAACAAACTGTGTGGTCCATTTTTTCTTATTAGCCCTTATAAAAACTAAAAACATAGGGCTAAAACAACATTTTAGGGAGAAAAATGTAATTATTCTTTCTTCACTACTCAAGGTTATAAAATTCAGTGACACACCTATGGTGTGAATATGCTCACTACACCCTAGAGAAATTCATTGAGGGGTGTAGTTTGTAAAATGAGACCATTTATGGGGGGGGGGGATTTGCTTTTTTGGCATGTCAGGGGCTCTGCCAATGTGACATTGCACTGCCAAACCATTCCAACTAAATCTGAACTCCAATATGGCGTTCCTTCTGTTCTGAGCTTTCAACAGTGCCACAAAAGTAGTGTGGGGTATTAGCGAACTCTGGAGAAATTGTGAACAAATTCTAAGGTCCATTTTCTACTATTACGCTTTTTGAAAAATAAAATTTTGGGGCCAAAGCAACATTTTAGTGGAAAAAAAATGATTTTTTTCTATTTTCAGAAGCCAATGTTATGCAATTAATCACTTGAAGGCTAAAATTCATCCTACACCCCTAGATGAATTTCTTGAGATTTGTAGTTTCCAGAATGGGTTCACTTGTGAGGGGGTCTCTCTTGTTTTGTCATGTCAGGGGCTTTGCAAACGCGATATGACATCTGCTATCTACTCCAGCCAAAATAGAGCTCCAAAATTCAAATAGCACTCCTTCCCTTCTGAGCCCTGCCGTGCACCCAAACAGTAGCCTTCCATCACATGAGATATCTGTGTACTCAGGAGAAATTGCACAACAAATTGTATGGTCCATTTTCTCCTGAAAATTTGGGGTTAAAGCACATTTTTGTGGTAAAAATGTATTTTTTTTTTTATGACTGAACCACACATCTAGTTAAATTACATAAATTGTCGAATTTACAAAATGGGGTGACTGATGCGGGGTTTCTACTATTTAGCCACATCAAGGGCTCCGCAAATGCAAAATGGTGTCTGCTATCTATTCCAGCCAATTTTGCTCTCTAAAATTGAAATAGCGCTATTTCCCTTCCGAGCCTTGCTAAGCACAGGAACACAGAAGCTGTTACCTCCTCATCCGCCAATTTGTTCGTGCGGTTGCACTTGTACTCCGTGGTCCTCTTCTCTCCTATATGGTCGCCCACATGCTGCGTGGTCCCCTGCTCTCCTACGTTGCTGTGACGCCCTGGACTAGCCAGGTAGTCAAAGGTAGACCCCCATACACAAACACCAGCCCCTAAAAAGGTATTACCAGCCAACCTAAAAACCCCGAGTCACTCTTCTCAAGTCTTGACGTTCACACCCGGGGGCGGAGCCAGGCGGTTGGCCACACCCACCGAGGAGTTCGGATAGCCTGAGGCGGGAAAAACACAGCTGATTAGTTGTGGAGTTGATCAGTTGTGGAGGTGAAGGAGCGCAGTAGCAAAGTGTCAACGTCTGTCAGGGATCGGGGTAGGAGCCCGGATACCCTGTGGCCAGGAGGCAGACGGTGGTGGCCACCTGCAGGAGCCGGGAAGACGGCTGGTGGAACCGTAAGGGACCGGGACAGGGTAGTGGCCCGCCGGTACCGAACCGGGGAACCAACTGGAAACCGGAGCACCAGGAGGGGTACTCAGACCCAGAACGAGGCCCAGAAGCCACTGAACCATGTCAAATTCACTGATTGAGGTCTGGGCCGTAGGTCCTTTCCCGCCCCAAGACCCGAAAGACAGCAACAGACCACCGAGGGGGATAGAATGCCACTGCACAGGCAGAGAGATTCCACGGGCCAGCGCCTGCGGGCAAACGGGTTCCCCGACACACATAAAGCCGGGTAGCGGACTACCGTTGCTGAAGCATAGGCAGTCAAGTTCTACCACAGAGGTGCAGGAGAAAAGCGGGAACCACCAACCTAAGTAAGGGGCAAAGCGCAGCCGGCTGCGGGCACCGACCACCATCCTTTTGGTTTACCAGAGACTCCGGTGTATCTGTCATAGTGAGTACAACAGTGCCCTCGGGCAGCGCATCGCACCATTCCGCCCGCACCTCACAACCACCGTGCCCCGGGACCATCACCCCCCTGCCCTCGGAGGGGTCAACACCAGGCTGCATAACACCATTCCCGGGAGCCTAGTTAACGGCAGCGGGGGTGCCCACATTCACCACAACCCGTGGGTGGCGTCACAAACTTACATCCTTAAACACCGTGGCCTCGGCCGTGAACCTTCCCCACCGAAATCCCTACACGTAGCACCAACATCCCTTCAGAGCGACGTGACCCCCGGGTCCGGGAGGAGCTCGAGCAACCCACCGACTAGCACGGATCCGAGCGGCTCAGCAGCCGGCCGAGCCCCGGGGCAGTACATTGCCGCTCACATGTAGTGCAGACCCCAGGTCTCTTCCATGGTTGCCAACATGTGTTTCGGTCCTCGACTTTGTTGACGTTTCGAAGCTCTAGGCACGCAAAGTTTTCTGGTCTCCAACCTAGCGTGTGCACATGCCGCTCTCCCGTCCTGTTCAGTGTTCCCGGACCCGTCCCGTTCAGTGTGCTTCTGTGTTTTGGTGGCAGCCTGAATCCTGCACTTGTCCCAGTTTCCTGCCTGAAGTCTGGTGTCCTGCCTGCAGTCCCTCTTGAAGTCCAAGGTTCTGTCTGAAGTCCAATGTTCCACCTAACATACGGGGTCCCGCCTGAAGTCCAGGGTCCTGCCAGAGTCCAGCATATCCTGTGTCCAGCGTATTCAGTGACCAGCATATCCTGAGTCCAGTGTAGGCTTTGTGTGCATTTCTGCACTTGCCTCACCTTTGTGCCTGTCAGTTCCAAAAGACCTGTGTCAGTACCTGCCAATACCTGACAACAGTGCCAGTGCCTACTGTCCTGCCAGTTGCCAGTATCTGCCTGTACCCGAGAACATGTTCCAGTCCTGTCTAGCTTCTGTGTCAGCCCCATTGACGCCTAGTATCTCTAAGTCCGTGGCTACACTCATGTCCTGCTGTCACCCAGCTCCGTTCTGCAGCCACAGTCATGAACACTACCCTGGGAGTGGCACCTGGCATCTACTGGTCAAGTACAACCTCACCATCAGAGGCTCTGTGGAATACCCGGTAAGGGCTTAGTTAAGCCCCTCCTACGGCAGGGTAGCCCGGGTACCCTTATAAGCCAGTGGGTCCACTC
Source organism: Anomaloglossus baeobatrachus (assembly GCF_048569485.1). NCBI lineage: Eukaryota > Metazoa > Chordata > Amphibia > Anura > Aromobatidae > Anomaloglossus > Anomaloglossus baeobatrachus. The sequence continues at coordinate 173,809,580 of NC_134359.1, read as the reverse complement.
CCGCAAGTGTTACAGCTTTTTTCTCTTATTACTCTTGTGAAAATGAAAAAATTTGGGCTAACACAACATTGTTACGGATAATTATTTTTTCTTTTACTGTGTCCAATTTGTTGTAACTATTGTTGAGTGAGTAGTTGACTATTCATACTCACTATGCTGTTAGCGAGTACTGTCCGCTACTTACATATTCCGAATGAGTAGAGGGCACAATGTAAGTCAATGGGAAGTACTCGCTGAGTAGCGAGTAACTCGAAAGCCGTACTTTTCGTGCGAGTATCATAGTACGGCTTTCGGGTTACTCGCTACTAAGCGAGTATTTCAAAATTGAGTTACATTGTGCCTGCTACTGGTAACGAATAAGCAAGTAGTGGACAGTACTCGCTAACAGCATAGCGAGTACGAATAGTAAACTACTCGCTCAACACTAGTTTTAACTTCTTTGAAGCACCTGAAGGGTTAAACTTCCAAATTGTGGTTTTGAATACATTGAAGGGAACAATATTTTTGTTTTTCTTTTGGGTGTTATTTTTCCCCATATAGGCCCCTAAAAGTGACTTGAAATGTGAAGTGGTCCCTAATAAAATAGGTGTTGGAAAAATGGAAAAATAATGCAGCTAAATGTTTAGCCACTCTACATTTCTAACAACAACAAAAAAAAAGTTTAAAAAATGAAGCTGCCGTAAAGTAAACATAAGAAAAATTATATTTTTTAAGTCCCAAGGTTTTCAATATCATCTTACTATATAGAGAGGAGGGCTACACACCAGTGACAGTGCAAAGGGAATAAATGTAAAGCAGAAACTGCTGTATGACTACTGGCATGAAAAATACAATAGCTATATGTGAGAATGAAAATATGACAATGAAATCTGCATAACTGCCATGAACTTAACAATAAAGAGAAATTTAGCTATTTAATTGATCAATACAACAGAGCCCTAACACCTCATCGCGGTATTCTCTTACACAAACGTGTGTCTTCTCTTGCAGTTAAAAAACTTACCATGTGTGGGAAGCTCAGACCCAGGCTGTGTATATATAATGTGGACTGGCAATAGGTGTGGGTGGAGCCGGGTTCACAAAACGAAAGACTACAAACCAATTAAGAAATAATGTCTGGAACACCATTCTAATTCTGAACCGGGTGCAAAAACTGGGTGCACCCAGTTCAGACTTAGAATGGTGTTCCAGACGTTATTTCTTAACTACGCTGATGATACTCAGATCTACCTCTCTGGACCTGACATCACCTCCCTACTAACCAGAATCCCACAATGTCTGTCTGCTATTTCGTCCTTTTTCTCTGCTTGATTCCTAAAACTGAACATGGACAAAACAGAATTCATTATCTTTCCTCCTCCTCACTCAACCCCCCCACCTGACATATCCATCAATGTCAATGGCTGCTCACTTTCCCCAGTGCCACGTGCTCGCTGCCTGGGAGTAACTCTAGACTCTGCTTTCTCTTTCAAGCCACACACCAAGTCCTCTACACCTCCTGCCATATCTAACGCAAAAACATTTCCCGGATCCGTGCATTCCTTTCCCAAGAAGCTTCAAAAACCCTAGTGCATGCCCTTATTATCTCCCACCTGGATTATTGCAATCTCCTGCTCTGTGGACTACCTTCTAACAGTCTCGCACCCCTACAATCTATTCTAAACTATGCTGCCCGACTAATCCACCTGTCCGTCCTCCCGCTACTCCCCGACCTCTCCTCTCTGCTAATCCCTTCACTGGCTTCCCACTGCCCAAAAACTACAGTTCAAAACCCTAACCATGACCTACAAAGCCATCCACAACCTGTCTCCTGCCTACATCTGTGACCTAGTCTCCCGGTACTTACCTGCACGTAACTTTCTATCCTCACAAGATCTCCTCCTCTACTCCCCTCTCATCTCCTCATCCCACCCTCGCATCCAAGATTTCTCACGTGCCTCCCCCATACTCTGGAATGCACTGCCACAACATATAAGACTCTCTCCTACCATGAAAAGCTTCAAGAGAAACCTGAAGACACACCTCTTCCGACAAGCCTACAACCTGCCATAACCCTCAGCCTGATGCAGCGCCGCACGACCAGCTCTACACTCACCTACTGTATCCTCACCCATCCCTTGTAGACTGAGCCTCCATCCTCCTGTACCTGTCTGTGCCTTGTATTGTTTATGACTATTGTACTTGTCCCTATTTTGTATACCCCTTTCACATGTAAAGCGGCATGGAATAAATGGCACTATAATAAATAATAATATTTAATTTAGTAATTATTTTTAGTGGTATGACCATCTGTTTTTAAAGGGAACCTGTCAGGTCCCATATGCGTTCTGACCTACAAGCAGGGGGATTGTGTGGCCTAGAAACCCCTTCCTACCAATCCCTGTGTTGTAATATTGTGTAATATGAAGCCTTGTTATCCAGGTGCTTGCTTGTAGGCTTCAGACGCGCACTGTGCATGGTCAGAACCACAGGAGTCTTCTTAGCATGTGCAGTGCACGTCTGAAGCTGACAAGCAAGCACTCTGATAACAAGGCTGCGGGAATGGGAAGTGCACATGCACGGGATCTCAAAGAGCTGACTGTGACGTCGCTCATGTAAATCCATGGTATCACACCCACAGGGGCGTGATACCACGGAAAGCATGCAAACGCACACCGGGCGATGCGACGCCCAGGGGACCCTCTGATCATTTACATAGGGAACATGTAAGTAATAAAACTTTTTTTTATACATTCATATTACACAATATTACAACACAGGGATGGGTATGAAGGTGTTTCTAGGCCACACATCACCCTGCTTGTAGGTCAGAACGCATATGGGAACTGACAGGTTCCGTTTAAACGCATAAAAATGAAAAGTTCAAAAATTGCTTATTTTTCAAAATTTTCATAAATTTTTTTCATAAACAAAAATCTAATGGACCTATATTTATCACTAATATGAAGTACAAAGTGTCATGAAAAACAATAACAATCACTGGGATATGTAGAAGTATTTCATTGTTATAACCACATTAAGTGACAAATCAGAACTGAAAAATTTGGCCTGGAAAGGAAGATGATGGCTATTAAGCGATAAAATTAATCATTTCGAGACCAGTTATTTTTCATTTTTTGTTCTTTCATTTTTTCTTCTTTTTATGCGAGAACAATCAGATTTTTTCTGTTGACATAGCCATGAGAGGTTTTTTTTTTTTTTTTTTTGGGGGGGTGTTTGCAGGAATTGTAGTTTTGACTGATGCTATTCATTTCAGAAAATTTGAGAGAAAAATTCCAAGTGGTGTGAAACTGAAAAAACTGCAATTCTATTGTTCATTGAATTTAGCTTTGACTTAGTTCATTATGCAGTAAAAATGAACTGGCAATATCGTTACAATGATACCAAACTTGCATAGTTTTTTCATACTTTAGAAAATTAATTGCTCACTGCTGGTCAAAAGTAAAAGCTGCTGCAATCCAGTTCACAATCTATAGTAAAAGCTGAATGTAGCAAGCAAACAGTCATGTAAATATTACAACTACAACTTAAATGAAAAATATAAAAGTATTAGCTGTAGTACCCAGCATTGCCCGGAATAGTAACTAAATATGTCTCTCTCTCTCTGTGTCTCTGTGTGTGTGTCTCTGTGTGTGTGTCTGTGTGTGTGTGTCTGTGTGTGTGTCTGTGTGTGTGTCTGTGTGTGTGTCTGTGTGTGTGTCTGTGTGTGTGTGTTTTTCCCTGTGTCCCTCTCCGTCCGAGTCCCTCCCCGTACGCGTCCCTCTCCGTGTGCACCTCTCTGCGTGTGCACCTCTCTGCGTGTCTCTCTCTGACTAACTTTCTGTCTCTGTTTGTATGTCTGTTTGTCTCTCTCCATCGAAATCCTATTAACTGACATATGAGCTGTCTTATGTTATGTCTTTCGTTGCCTATAGCAACCAATCAGAGTGCCTATTAATGACATGTAGCTCCCAGCTCTATTGACTTTAATGTAAGCCGGTTTTTGGCGAATAACTGAAAAGTGTGGGGTTAAATTTTCCAATCAAAACATAGTCTATGACGTTCCCTGAGTTACATGAGGTGGATGTGCAAAATTTCGTGATTGTCAATGCAAAGGAGCGGATTCCTTTTGCGGTAATACACACATACATACATACATACATACATACATACACTGAGCTTTATATATCAGATCTTACCAAAAAGGTGCTTCGACAGTGAAATTGGTTATAAGTCTTCCTTTTATCGTGAAGGGGAAATGCAAAAAAAGTTTCACTGTACTCCTGATTTAAAATAGAAAGAAGATAAATATTAAACCATAAGACATTATCCCAATAATTAGAGTTATGTTTCTGTTAAATGAAATTACCTTTGTAACTTTAAGATCCCAATCCCTTGTTTTGATAAGAAACCATCTTGGAGTCTCTGAAAAATAATCATGATTGAAAAAAAATATACAAGAATGGTAACACGATAAAAAACTTAATAATGTGGTGATATATTTAAGGGTGACTTTTTTTTACCAATTAAAAGGGAACCTTGCAGTATAGTCATACTGTCTAAACCCCAGGCAGCTTGAATCAGAAATAGACTGCATTATAGCATGCATTTATTTTTTACTCTGAAACTCTTTGATGTCCCCAGGGGGTTCTTTTAGCGCCATTCCTCCATACTGAAGTCCCTCTCTCTCTATAGGAAGATATCTCTCAATGTACAGAAATAGGGTGGAAAGAAACTGGGCATGAACGATGTTCATTGACCGTCCCCACTAATCATCCAGTTGTTGTTCTGGGATCATGTATCAAATGTAAGGTTCCATTTAACCCCTTAACGACCGCCGATACACCTTTTAACGGCGGTAATTAAGGGTACTTCTTCCGATCTGCCGCTTTTTAACGGCGGTCGGAAAAAAAAAGTATACCGCCCCCCAGAGTCAGAAAATCTCTGGGATTTCAGCTACTGGGGGTAGCGGAGACCCTGGAGATCACGATCAGGGTCGTTTTTTCAGGTCCCCATTCACATGATTGCAATTACAAACAGTGTAACAGCGATGACGTGAAAGAAAATGCCGCGCCGGTAAAAAAATGAGTCTTCTCCCATCTGGCATGGTCAAACATGTCAGATGGGAGATAAATGTCCTCCCCGATCCCCGGTGTGGCCAAAATCTCCTCACCCCCCCCAGTTCCCCGTCCCCCTTCCGACGATCTAAAATGGCCGCCGCCGCACGAGTCGTGTCCCACCGCATTCATTCTTCTTCTTTGATTTCTGTGTCATCTGACATGGCAGATGGCACAGAAAGGTCCTCCCAGGTCACCCCCTGTCAGGCTGTCATCCCCCCGGTCTCCTCCGGTCTCCTTCGTTACCTCCTGCTGCGTCGGTCCCCCATGCCCCTCCTTCTTGTCTTCAGTGAAATGCTGCTCGCATACACAGAGTGCCTGTCAACCGGCTCTCTGCACGCAGGGACATAGCTAGCTGCAGCTTCACACAGCTGTGCTGTGGACCCGGGGAGCGTGCTGGGGAGTGTGAGTGCAGTATATCAGACCAGTTTTTATTATTATTTTTTTTCAATAAATTGGTGAAAGAGGGAATGTGTTGGGGAGTGTTTTTTCAAATAAATTTTTTAAATTGTCATTTTTTTTATTATTGACTGGGTGTGTGATGTCGGGTATCTGATAGACGGCGTAACATCACTAACCCCAGGGCTTGATGCCAGGTGACATTACACAGCTGGTATCAACCCCATATATTACCTCGTTTGCCACCGCACCAGAGCAATGGGATGAGCTGGGGAAAAGCACCAGGATTGGCACATCTAGGAAGGGCCAATAACTATCGACCTTCCCACGCTGAGAATACCAGACCACAGCTGTCC